>NC_071256.1:17288229-17493229 GCF_023375685.1 Ictalurus furcatus | reverse complement strand
AGGTTATAAGAAGATATGCACACAAAGACGTGTTGAACTGCATTATTGAACCGCAAATTCCCTGGCTTTATGTGACGAACATCTCAGTGATTAACAAGCATGCATTTCAATTTAAATCAAGAAATTCATAATCTTTTCTTCTTTGAGAAATGGTTGACTATAATCGGCAAAAACGCAAAACCTATTGTGTTATTTATTGTAGCAAGTGAAAGCTATATTGGGGCACTTGTGCCAAGCAAAATGGCTGCCAGTAAGCAACAGCGTTTTGCATTAATATCACTGCCATGGATTTTATGTGCTGTAGCAAGCCCTTGTAGCTTTCTTCACCAGACACGCACACACACACATACTCTCACATTGCGCCTGCTGTTTGCACACAAGTGTCAATCAGAGAAGCGTCTTAGCAGTCAGACAATCATCTTACACTCCTGTTATTGTAGTATCAAGTGTAGTATCCGCTACTGATCATAATACACATCACATTCCAGTAAATTATGTATTAATGTTGTATGTCTTTTCTCCTGTGGGAGCATGTTCCAGAGCTTTTCAATATATTTGCTATAATTCGCCTAGTTTCTGGTTACCACTTGCCTGTTTTGAGGCATTCTCGGAGCTGTAATTGCGGTTTAAGTCTGCATTTCTACAGCTGATCGAATTTCTCTCTAACTTCCATCTCGTTGGCTGAAGCTGTTTTTCATGCCGACCCGAAGTTTCTTTTTCAAACGAACACCAGCCGATTCTATCTACAGCATACCAGTGCTCGAATGTACGTGAAGGCTGCTGATTGGCTGCTCGTAGTCATGTGGTCGTGTCAAGTCAGGTGAAGCCTTTAAAAAACCTGAACTCGTCACGTTCTTACGAGCGTGAATAGTTTGTGAGTGTGTGTGTGTATAGACGAACTCTTGTACTAGAGTAACTTCTACAGGTTATAATATTCTAGACAAATGTTTGCAAAATGGTAAACGTGCCCTACTGTAAAGTTGTACAGTAAATATCTAGGTGTAAGCACAGTGCTTTATTATATAGTAATATACTGGATATATTCAGTGTATATACTATATGTTGTATATAGTGAATGTATTCATTGAAACTTACAGAATGTTGTACTGTATACATGTACTTGATGTACAGTGATGTACTGGTCAGTCCTGTTCCAGTATACAATATTCGATTAAACTGTTGTAGCAGTGTACATACATACAGGAACAAGTGGACCGCTTCTCCACTACCGCTTCTCTAAAGCAGTGCTTGCTCTACATCTACCTCTGTGCTTTCTGCGCTTGGTTCTGCCACTTACGCCTTGTATTAGTATCTGAGATACCGCTGTGCCATTGTTTGTTTGACTGGGAATTTTCTGAATGCCAAAAGTGTGATCAATACTGAATAATGATAGGTTGAAACTTTGCACAGGTATCATCATCCAGAAATATTTACCAAACCTTTAATTTCTACTTTTTTTTTTTTGGTGGAGCGTACATTCCTACATATTTTTCGCCTAACGCAATTCCAATACTAGAGGTCTGAGTATCAGCCGGTGTTTAAATAATAATATATCGACCTAATTGCTAATTGTCATAAAAAAGGGAAATTATCAGTCATCATTACGCACAGTTATAGCACGTATAACAAAAATATAGTTAAAATAAATAATAATAATAATAAAAAAAAAGAAGTAACCCCATATTGCACCATTTTAAACACAGCTCATAGTTGCTTATATTCTAGGATTAGCTAATTCTCTGAGCCTGAATGTGGTCTAAACTGGTCCCATGAAAATGATGTTTTCTTGTTTTTTATATATATATATATATATATATATATATATATATATATATATATATATATATAATATATTTCTCTGTACTTTACTGCAATGACTAATTGAGCTGTGATGTCATCATCTACTGCTGACCTCTTAAACAGGTATAATAGGCCACCCTGTGTGTTTGATACACTTCTGGCTTTTCTCCATTAGTGCGACAATCTTGAGATTTGCATTTTGCATTCATTGTCATTTTCTCTGTAATTGAAAGCAGTATCTAATCTCCAAAATTCATAATGTTGAATGTATCAGATTTTTAAAAAAAAAATCGATCACATCAGTGGATTGGTTGGAAAATATCAAATCTGTTCCGATACCGATCTACCGTTTCACGCCAAAGTCGGTTCGATTCTCAATATCAGATGGTTTCATCCCTACCTACATAGTATTTGAAGACAAAAGCACCAGTCCTGTACTGTATTGTGGTGGTCAATTGTCTGCTGATAGACGCTTTGTGGCGTTGTGTATGTGCTGCTCTTCCTCTTTGTCGAGTGCTCTTAGTTAATCCTAGAAATACTCGAAACCTAGAAATTTTCCGAATGGTCATATTTAACTTGTTAATTATTGAATTATAATGTATGTGTATATACTTAATTCCTCCCTGTAGTGCCTCATCTAAGTGCTTTTAGAAAGTATTGATGTACTTGATGTGTGTGTCCGGTCCTTTGACCTTTTTTACACTGAAGTCAGTACATTACATACGATTTTGAACATTTCTGATGTTAAAAAAAACAAGGAATGTGGTGGTGGGAAGGAATGTTCATGTGGATCAACGTTATAGCCATGACCTTATAGTATGACCTTTTTTTAAAAAAAAAATGTATTGCTAATATAAAATTAAAGCTATAAAGTTGGGTATTGCTGTGTTCCAAGCACTTACGTATTGCAGCTTTAAATTGCACATTCCCAATGTACCCAATATACATCTATAAAAAATTTTAAAGGTCATATAATATAATGCTATAAAGTCTGATACCAGAACTGCTCCTGTATAAAAATCCAAGGTATTTCCAAGGGACTATGTTAAATGTGGGATTATAATAATAATAAAAGGTTTATATTTAATAAAAGAGGACATTCATAATGACAGTATGTCTTATATTGATCATAGAAATGCTGAAAATCCTATACTGTACATGCTTACCATCAATTTCAAAAAGAAACTGTAAAAATGGTCTCAGAGCTTTTTCAAAAGGATAAATATTTTAAACGAATGGAAGAACAGTGTTCTGCTGCGTCAGTGGATGTTGGATATTGTTGAAGAATCGTGCTGTTTTAGATCTTTTTAGCGCTTATGTGCCTCCACATGACTACACTCGTTCAGTTATGTATTTACTCTCATAACATCTCATGTGATCAAACATTTTTTGTACTGATATACAATCTAAGGTTAATGTTGTAAGATCTATCATATACAGTAGATGTATATTTTTTTGAAGAGAAATGTTAATTTTAACTGCCAGGAATATTGCACTGACCATATTGTTGTACAATATTCTGTGTCAAATGAATGTTCAATAATTATAAATGTATAGATAGATACATCAGATGTGTAACAAGAATACAGAAAGAAAATATAAATTTGGACTTTTTTGGTATGACGCTGGCTGATTTTGTCTTATTTTTTGTACCTTTTGTGGAATGCTTTAAATTTGGTCTGTGTTTAAATTCTTGTTTTTTCCCTACTGCCTGTGGATTTCCCTGACTGGATACAGGTACTGACCGATTTCCCTGATTGCCCATTCCTCTTCATTGACTGCTGGTATTTACACATTTCCCTGACTGGATACAGGTACTGACCAATTTCCCTGATTGGCTGTCAGTATGCGCCAATCTCCTGTTTGGCAAATCCCCTTCTTGGTTTTGATATCTTGATAACCTGAATGGTTGTCAAGTCCCCCAGACTGGCTAATTGTATTGGCCAGATCCCCCAAATTATCTATTGGTATTGACTGATCCCCCTCAATGGCTGCTGGTTTTGACTGATCCCCCTCATTGGATTCTGGTATTGACTAATCCCCTTCACTGGTTGCTGGTACTGACTAATCCCCCCTCATTGGCCTCTGGTATTTTCTGATACCCCTAATTGGTTGTTGACAATGACTGGTCCAACTCATTGGCTGCTGGTATTGATTGATCCCCTCGAGTGGTTGCCAGCATTGACTGATCCCCATGATTGACTGATCCCCATCATTGGCTGCAACTGCTGGTATTGATAAATTCCCCTGATTTTCTGCTAGCATTTACTGATCCAGATCTCATCTGTTGCTGGTGTTGACTGGCTGCTGGTACTTACTGACATTTTTCCCAGTTTACCGCACACTGTTTTTAAATAGTGCTTTATTTTCTTAATAAATTAATTAGGTTTTTAAAAAAAAAAAAAAAAAAAAAGATGTTTTTGGGAACCAGTTGTAGAATCTATAGACCCGTATTATAAGGATTCAATCCTTTATGGAATAGTCGATTTACTGATACTATGCCCAGCTTATGAAGTACAGATATGTAAACCAGCTACAACCACAATCTTTTATGTGGCCTTCATAAATACTAGCAAAGTAATTAGTGTTGTCTTATCAATTGATTACTGTTACATAATTCCTGGTAAGAAAATTTACATGCATTGTTTCAGATATAGTTCAGAAATAGTTTAGTTCAGATTTTACTATTGATTAAAACAATATACAAAAAAGTGAATAATCTTTAGACTTCACATTTTGGTTATTAAAAATAGGCTCATGCTGAGGAATCTATTTGCTGTACAAAAATGTTAGTTCATGATCAGTTCTAGTGTATCGTTACAATCAGTATTGCTTTTGTGTTCTTTTTGTTAAGGACTTAGGCACACGGTGTTGTGGAGTTGAAGGCTCAGCCCAGGTTAATATCTCCAGCGAACATGGTGATGAGGAAGATGATTGAGAACCCGCTGAGGAGCCCAACGTTCTGGATGAGGAAGAACACCATGTTTGTTTTGATGCTCTGCTGATGCTCCTTAGCGATGGCATTCATCTCAGGGAACTGAGAGAGAGAAAGTGAGACAGAAATATTAAACATCTGAGTGCTGATTTGAACTCTGGTATGTACAAGGCAAAAAATGATGGACAGAGATAGAAGTCAGGGATGTATCAAATGTCTCAGTTCTGATCTGAGAACAGTTTTTACATTTCATGTCACAAGGAAAAAAGGTATTTTTTTTTTTATTGGTACAACACTGGTATACAAAGCTGTAGGGAAAAAGTGAACAGTAAATACTTCAGATAAGAATGAGCTGTACAAGCATTTTTTTTTTTTATCTGGAGCATGATCCAGATGACTGTAATTGTTTCTCTGGGCATGGAAATGAGTCTGATTATAATATCTTATCTTTGGATTATTACTGCATCCTGTTTGGATGGAAATGAAAGAAACAATAATGAGAAGGAGGTTGTAAACTGTTGGGGTTGTGTGAAGTATCAGATACACCCAATGCTCTACATGCCATGCTGCACGATACACGTATAAACACTGGAATAGGTGCATGTACACAAACCACAAAAGTTTCTGTGTAATTCCTCAATCTCATCACAAGGATCGTTAAGTGTGACAAGCTTTTTTTTTCAGGGGCTTGATTTCTATCATAATTTTATACTTATAAACATGACTGAGATGGGTAGAAGAACAGTATTGGTCTGGTCTGTCAGTGAGACAGGAAGTAAATGTGTGTCTCACCATATCAGCGAGGGCGATGTAGAGAAACATCCCTCCAGCGAGGGCAAATATGACATTAGGTGCGAATGTGCTGCCCACCAGGACCCCGAGCACCATGCCCACGTAACACGACATGGCTGAGATCAGGTTAAACATTATGGCCTGTCTGATGCTCATCCCTGAGTTCAGCAGGATCACAAAGTCACCTGCAGTGGGAGACAAAGAGCAGGACACAAAAACGGGTCAGAAATACCGTAAAAGCCTGTACATAGGAATCACGCTCTCTGTTGTTTGTCCTTCTTTCATGATTTAATCACTATTCAGTGTACTTGGTTTAAATCCATCTGTTTGCATAAACATTTATTAAGAAAAGCATATGGATAAATAGGTGTGTGGTTCATAGCATGGTAATTTATAGAATTTAAAAAGAAACAATAAGGGTACTCGGTTGCAAATATAGCGATTAAAAAAAGCAATAATAATAGTAGTATAGTAGGAATAACAGTAATAGTAATCATAAATAATCTTCAAAATATATCCATTCAATCAGCTTCACTATCCGCTTTAATCCCGGTCAGGGATATGGTGATATTAAAAAATATATTAAACATAAACATGTTTAAAAAAGGTATGGAGAGTGTTAATATGTTTTGTGTGTTTTTTTCAAAGAAGTTCCTGTTTTTTGTTCAGGGCAACTATTTAACACAGTGAAGCACAGAACAGAATATTAAACACATGCCTGGGGGGAGGCGTAACCTCTGACCCTGCAGCAGGTCACTGAGTGAACAGCTGTTTGTTTTAAATGCACACTTTGGCACGGGCTGAATCGCTGCAGAGGAAAATGCACTGGTTACACTCACATCTGAGCCTGATACTTGGGTTAACCCTTAACTAACCAACCCCAACACTAAAACTAGTTTTCTAGCATGAGACTCGATGTGGCTTGGCTCCATTTCTGTAACGAACATTGAAAGACATTCAGGTCATTTTGACCTTGAAGAGACACCATGAAACAACTTACTTATCCACAAAACTCTAAAATAAATAAATAAATAAATAAATAAATAAATAAAGTACCCATAAAGAACCATTTTCATTAAGAGTGTAGCATTATAATCACAAAATATTTTTGCCTATATTTAAGGGCTTATTAGATCAGGAATAATACAAAGTTTAGTGACTTTATTATTTACTCCTTGTCTCTCGCTATCTCTGCGTGTGTGTTTTTCTCACCGAGCTCATGAGGGAACTCCTCACACACGATGGCGATGGAGGTGCTGAAGCCGGTGAGGACGGAGACGGTGAAGGAGGCTCCGATGGCCAGGCCGTCGATGAAGTTGTGAAGAGCGTCGCTGAGCGTGATCATCCATGCCAGTGTCTTCACGCTCGCCAGCCTCGCACAGAAACCCCGAGACGGCAGCGTCTTTAGAGACAGGGAGAGAGAGAGACTGATACAGACTTATTATTTTATCTAAAACAGTGTTACCAAACACTGTGCTGTGGTGAGTGTGTTTTGATGCAGACGTCCATTTTTTATCTGGTGTGGAAAGAGAAAGTTAGCAAACTTAAAGTTAGCAGACACTATACACGGGGGGAAAATACTTACATCGATATCTTCTATATTGGTTATAATGCCCTAGTGAAGCATTATTAGTGTGTTCTGTGCTCCAGGGTGTATAGTTAGAAGACCTGCATGGTAGATGACTGCGTTTGGTCGATGAACAGCTGTAACAATCTAAGCCAAAAAAAAACTCAGTTGGGTGTCTTGCTGAGATTGTACGAGAGGACACACTGTCCCTGACACACACATACACACAGAGCCTGCAAGACTGCCCTTAGTCTTTCTCACATCAATAGACTATAATGTTGAGGCAGAATCCTTTATCTGCGATGTTTCTTCTGATCGGAGATAAGTCAGGAATAAAACACTCAGCGTCACACTGTTACAGGAAAATAATGAACGACAGGATGGTGTGAAGTGGCTCGAGACAAAGCAGAGTTACTTTTACCTTGGCGAAGTTGTGTATATAAGTTGTATATTCCTTGTATACAACATGAATTTGACAATTACAATTCTTGTTATAGAACGACACGTCGTACCTTTTTTTTAATCCGTTTACAGTTACACTCCTCTCCTCCTCCTGTCCAACCAAGTCTCTGAGTCCCATCCTGAAATGTTTTTCCTTCATATTCTCTGTTTGAGATATGCTACATTAATGTTAAAGGCCACTGTGAGATATCTGAAGCAATGAGCAACCAGAGTAGGATAGATTTCTGATAGTTGAGCAAGTTCTCAAACAAACATTTATTGAGTGTTGGCTACTGATTAGCCACTGGATTGAAAATGGATAGCATGTGAAAAAGGGGATAGCATGGCTCACAGATAAAGTTAACGATCATCCAGTGTAGTATCTACTCAAACGTGCTGTTTGTGCTCGAGACTTTCAGTGAAACGCACACACAGATATATGTATATTATATGTATGTGTTAATAATTAACATATAGCTACAGTAACTCTTCTGTGGGATCGGACCAGACGGACTCGCCTACGCTCCCCACACGCATCAATGAGCCTTGACCCTGTCGCCGGTTCACGGCTTGTACTTCCTTGGAGGGCTTTTGGTAGGTACTAACCACTGCATACTGGGAACACCCCAAAAGATCTGCCGTTTTGGAGATGCTCTGACTCAGTCGTCTAGCTGTCACAATTCGGCACTCAGTCACTCAGATCCTTACTCTTGCCTATTTTTCCTGCTTCCAACACATCAACTTCGATCTCATTTACGGACATTGGATGTGCCATGACGCCATTCAAAAAATAAAACAGTACTCAATTTTACAACAATTTAGCAACACTATTGTGTCATTTTAATCCAAATAAAGAATGAGTCTTGCCTACAGTATTTTATTTTTTAGAAATCATAAATAAGTAAGGAGTAGAACGTATGGTTATGGTTATGTAGTAACCGTCATACTAGTTTTTAGGACAGATGTGAAATGTAGCACCTGTTCCACTGTAGCTTCTGAAGTTATGCTGCTCTTGTCGCTGTTTGAGATGCTGAAGCTGGTGATGGCTATGACGGCTCCTCCGTTCTGCTGAACAACCTCGGGAGGACTGAAGTGACTGTGGCCATTCTAGAGCACAAAAATGGAGGTCGAGACACTCAGAAAAGTATGCTATTTATTGTTCTTGCCTCTACCAACATGGCTTTAAATGTGTAAATAAATAAATAAATAATACACATGAGCTGTTACTATAAAAACGATAACGTATTAGACTGAACGCATGAATATAAACCTTGGATTTGAATTACAGCAGCACTACTGTCAGGGTTGCTATTAAAGAAACTTCATCAACACCTTCTGACCAATCAGATGAAAGTATTCAACAGCGCTATGGTTTAATACATGTACTAAATGTATAGCACTGACTATTATTTAAATAGAATTAAATACTACAAATGCCTTAATTTCTTATACAGTAGTAATAACATGAGTTTAAACTTATCAGGAGCTTTAAATCACAGAGTTGTACCTCTTGGTCGGTCTTTAGGACCATCTTCAGGACCTTCTCAGTGAAAAACAGCAGATAAAATCCACCGAAGATCCCGATAGCGTTCAGAACGTAGTTATCTAATTTCGGGTCAAACCCCAGAGCCTGCAACAAGTTTTATTAATCACTTAACTCAGTATAATGACAGAATAATACCCCATTATTAGTGTGGGGCAAATCTTAAGCAACTTGATTCTTTTTCTACAAAAAGCTTTCAAATAGCTTTTACAATTTTTACAGACACACACACATGCAAACAAAAATAATAAATAAAGCTACTTGATATTTATTAATGATCTGAATTATGTTACGTATGCACTTTAAAGGTTTTTTTTTGTGTACATTTTGTAAACAGTGTGTACAACATGTGGCTAACCTCAGGTATGAGCTGCAGCACAGCGTTGGAGAACAGCGTCCCGATGGCCAGCCCGATGAAGTACGTGAGCACTTTAGGGAAGTAGGGTTTCTTGGTGAAGGGGATGAGGATGAGACCCAGGAGGGAGGCGAGGTTGATGATGGTAACAGCCAGGAAACCATAACCCCATACTGTGGACATATAAGGGGATAACACTTAAACCCTGTGCATGCATGGAGTGTAAATACTGTAAAGCTGGTTCATATCCCAAATAGCAAAATACACAAAAAGCTTGCCTATTGCTCAATTGTACAATCCCCCGGTGGCGGGGGGGGGGGGGGGGTGTTGGGGTGTTTCCCAGCTGTCTTGTGCTACTATACTGTGGTACTTCTTATAAAATCATATCAGCTCATAACATCTATCAAGCTGTAAACAGTCATATCAGCCCAGGCTTTTTAAATGTTTGAGTGCAGGAAATTGTGAGATTGTTTCCATATCATAAAAATCTGTTGTCTTGCCAGAAAAAATGGTCACATGATCTTGTGCATGACCTAAATCATCTTACTGACAGATCTGAATATACTGGACCAAAACCTATAAAGATATCAAATATCATTTTAGAAAGAATCAAAGCAGATATATTTAAATCACCAGCTGAATCCAGGGTGCGATCGTTTCCTATTAGCTAAGAGTACTCAGTATAGTATATTAGTTCATTATTATCAGGAACTTGTTCATAAATCAGGTTTAAAAGCTGTGCTTTGAATGAGTAAATATAACAGAAAATATATAACTGCAGCGACATATTGAGGTCCAAGCATTTTCTTTATTATACCCCTATTTCAGATAAACATCAGAATAACCACAAATCTGGAAATACATGAAGATTAACTCAGGTCAAATTTAGGGCATTATTAATTTTTGTATCCTTCAGTCTGGTAAACTAGAATAAAAACTGAATGATGAATTGCAAATAGCCATTTTTTATACAAGCGCATTCTTGTGTGCTTTTGTTCAGACTTTACATCTTGATATCAAATCAAATTGTGTTTTATCGGAGCAGTATTATGGTAGTCACTGTATTTCTCTGGCCGTTTTAGAGCACTGCTAGCTTCTTGGTTTTGTTACACTTTGCTCAGCTGTCATGGGTTGGACAAAGTTACACTGAACCTCTCGGCAGTATAACGGCTCACAAAACCCATTAACCCCAGAGAAGCATTTATTGTGGATGGACGTAGCTGCCTCAGTAAACTAATCAGTGACCGTTTGAAACTACTGCTGATTGCGTATCAGCCTGCAGAGAGTGTGGTGACGAGAGCAAGGTTCACTGATTAGGGCAAAATCATAAGCTTTGCACCCTACAGAGGGGGGAAAGTGACCTTTAGGTGCCAGTGGACACAGTGTGCAGTATGAGGAGAAATTATTCAAAAGTTCAGTGCTAGGTTTTTGTTTTTTTCTACAGGAACATCATAGAATCCATTAAAATGCTTGAATGCAATTTTAACTGCTATTAAATAAGGCTATGGCAGTCCATTCACTCATTCATTTGTTCCTCCATCTTTCACTATCTCACTCATTCATTCCCTTAATCTCTCCCCACCTCTCTCATACACTCCCTCACTCATTCAATCCCTCAATCTCTCACTGCCTCACCCATTCATGCTTTCAATCATTCATTCCTTCAATCTCCCACTGCATCACTATTTTATGGTTTCAATCATTCATTCCTTCAATCTCCCACTGCATCACTATTTTATGGTTTCACTCATTCATTCTCTTCGCTCTCCCTGCCTATCATTCACTCATTCATTCTCTCAAACACTCACTGTCTCACTCATCCACTCCCTCACTCATTCATTCCATCAATCTCTCACTGCCTCACTCATTCATTCCCTCAAACTCTCACTGCCTCACTCATTCACACTTTCACTCATTCATTCTCTCAAACACTCACTGTCTCACTCATCCACTCCCTCACACATTCATTCCCTCAATCTCTCACTGCCTCACTCATTCCATCCCTCACTCATTCATACCCTCAATCACTCACTTCCTCACTCATTCATGCTTTCATTCATTCATTCCCTTGATCTCCCACTGCCTCACTCATTCATACTTTCACTCATTTATTCTCTCAACCTCTTCCTGCCTCTCATTCTCTTTCACTCATTCATTCCCTCAATCACTCACTTCCTCACTCATTCATGCTTTCACACATTCATTTCCTTGATCTCTCACTGCCTCCCTCACTCATTCCCTCCATCACTCATTCATCCACTCAAACTTTCAAAGCTTCATTCATTCACTCCTTACATTTGGTTACGCATGTGGTTGCACATGTCATCATTCTCCTGCTAATTCAATCAATTTTTCAGTTCCATCCTCACTCAGTCACTCCCTTCACTCTCTCACCATGATCCTCTATGTGCTGTTTAGTCTTAGCTGCTGATTGAGGACAGGGGGGCAGCAGTGCTCTGTTTAGGAGGGCGGGGCAAATGGTCCTCAAGTGGCCCTTGTCCAGGTGGGTCAGGTTGCTGAGACCATAGACAGCAAGTATCACCTCTGCAGATCCACACTAAGAGGGTGAGAAATCAGGTGAGAAATCGGCAGCTGGTCAAAACAAGAGACATGGAGGAAAAAATGTCATGTACCGTTTGGCTCAGTAACACTATTTGTACACAAAATTCTCTTATTAGTTAGCTACATTAGGATTGTAGCTTTATCATGAAAATAAAGAAGCAGGCTTTGGACACCAAACATTGGTTCATCAATTGGTGCATTGGTGCATTCTAGGGAAATGGGTCATTGGTTCATCAAGTACAAATGGGGTAAACTATTAATAAAAAAAAAATGAATCACAAATGTGTAACTGAGTTGATAAATATGAAGAAACTAAAATGCATCTCAGGCCCTATTTACCTCTTTTGGCAGGGTTATGTAGTTAAAAATGCAGGTGTAATTCCACCTGAGACAAATTTAAACCATCTCTTATACCTGAGACACATTCACGTCAGATATGTGTAAACATATATAAACGTAGCAGTTAGTGCCGTAAACTCCAGAGTCTATCCATCCATCCATTTTCCAGACCACTTATCCTACACAGGGTCGTGGGGGACACCCTGGATGGGATACCAGTCCATCACAGTGCACAATCGCACACCCACTCACACACTACGGACAATTTAGAAGCATGTCTTTGGATTTGGGGAGGAAGCTGAAGTACCCGGGTGGAGAACATGCAAAGACTGCACACACTGGGTGGAGGCTGGATTCGAAACCCCAACCGAGGAGGTGTGAGGCAAACGTGCTATACCACTAAGCCACTGTGTCCCCCATGCCAGAGTACTCAGTTCAATCCTGATCTCGGGAGTTTCACAAGTTCTCCCTATAGTGTGGATTTCCTCAGCATTCTCCGGTTTCCTCCTGCGTCTCAAAAACATGACGGTAGGTGGATTGGCTACACTAAATTGCCCCTAAGTGTGAATGAGTGTGTGAAGGTTGTCCTGTGATGGTCATTATGTCACATCCACGGTGTATTCCTACCTCAAGCCAAGTTTTCCTATCTCCAGATTCACAGCAAAAACAACCAACATAACTTACTGAAGATGAATGAATATATCAATGAATGAACGAATGATTTGCCTATTATTATCCATAATACAGCATCCAGATAACCAGAGACACGTTTAACTACAAGTGTACATGCATAAAATGAGCATTTCATCAGGATTTAATCCAGATCCATAACATGATCATGTGTAAAACAGAGTTTCAGACCCCCTGAAATGGTTTCAGCATTCAGATAACACATTTTTAGATACACATTTTAGAGCACAATGGTGTTCAGCTGTTCTCTGGTTCATCTGGAAGTGTGGATATAGTGTACCAAACTTTAAAAATGATTTAATGTATGTAAAAAAAAGAGTGTGATTTAACTTGTATGCTAAATCTTCTTTTAGGGTTACACTGCATACCTTTCTAGGTAGAACATGACGAGGAAAGGTATTAGTGGTTTTCAATATTATATACGGTATATATTGTCCAAGCTTGTGATAATAATTCATAAATGATATATTGTTTCAGCCATATAAAAAGCATCAACCAAAGATTTCCAGCAACTCCTCTAATCTTTTTCCACAGATATCAGTATCCAGTCTAATCGAATCTAATTAACGGTAATGCTTTAATTAAGTTATTACAGCAGATTATATCTAGCCTAATTTCTGATATGAGAGAGAGATGCGCTGAGGATTTACCTGCGCATGCGCAGTGAGTGTGTCCAGCGCCGCCGGCTTTCCCTGAGAAACAGTTTCCAGTAAAGTGTTAATCCCGTTAATGTCTAATAACCGGTTCTGACCGTAAACCGCAAAAATATCCTGGAGGAAATCATTGTGAGTCTCAGCTCTAAACCCAGGGGCATTACTCAGTAAAACAGCCAAACACACGGCCGTAAAGAGGATGGGAAAGTCGTGCATGGTTCTCTGTGTCTTCTGTCGCAATGTGATCCGAAAAGCCGCAATAAGAGCAACAAGGATGAAAAATCCCGCTGCTCGTCTCTTACACTTTTACACACTCACACACACACACTCTGTGACACACTAAACCACTGACCGCACAACTTATATACCGTGTGATAACCTCGTTTTGGACAATATCATAAAAATGGTGTCGTAAAAATAAAAACCAAAACAAACACACAAAGAAACCCCACTAAAACAAAACAACCGGATGGTATGCTATGATGACCTGCACGTGGAGCTCACTGTCCTATCAGGTCATGTCATGATAAGATAATCAACTTTACAAGCCTCATTAATACACCACACCCATTCCTTGTGCAGGATATCTCAAATATGAATAAATATAACAACAAAAGAGCAGCATTTTAATTCATCACACTAGAGTTAACACTTGTATATGATTTACCTTCAAATCTGAGCAGCGCCTAGAATATATATATATATATATATATATATATATTTTTAAAGCTACCGCAATAATCCGATATTAATATATTATTACTGTGTAATAGTGCTGCTATTACATTGGAGCTGATAAAAATGTACATAACATGCTGCCCCTAGTGGTAATAAGAGGCACTGTTCCTATTCAAGAAGTTGGGGGCAATTTCTGTACATGGAAGCTGATTAAAAACTGAAATAATGTGCTGCCCCCTATTGGTAAGAAGAGGCAACGCTCGGTACGTGCGTTTCATCGAAGAAGTTGAAGTAACTGAAACACATTAAAATGGTTATACTGAAATATTTAAGGATTCTGGTGCTAACTTAAATAGGTCTTGTTTGTTATTCCTGTGTGGAAAGTTCAGCAATCACAAACATAATGGATAACCACCTGGCTAGTTTGGGGGTGGTAGGAGAAAACCGGAGAACCGGGATGAAACCCGCACGGACACAGGGAGGACATGTGCGGCTCCAATCAGAGGGTTACATTAAATTATGTGATGTAAAATGTTGTAGCTTGATATTATACTGCAAATATTATACTACATGTACTGTATGTAATGTACACTATATGTACATACATTATAAACATTTGTGGACATTTGACTTGACCGTCACATTCATATGTGCTTGTTGAACATCCAATTCCAGATTTATTCTAACCTTTGCTGGTATAATAAACCTCCATTCTTTTGGGAAGGCTTTCCACTAGATTTTGGAGCGTGGCTGTGGGGATTTGTGTTCATTAAGCTACAAAAGCATTAGTGAGATCAGGCTCTGATGTTGGGTGAGGAGGGAGTTCCAGTTCATCCCAAAGGTGTTCAGTGAAGTTGAGGTCAAGGCTCTATGCAGGACATTTGAGTTCTTCGACCCCAGTCTTGGCAAACCATATCTTCATGGAGCTCGCTTTGTGCAAAGGGGCACTGTCATGTTCAAACAGGTTTGGGCCTCTTAGTTCCAGTGAAAGGAAATTGTAACGCTACAGCATACAAAGACATTCTATACAGTTCTGTGCTTCCAACTTTCTGGCAACAGTTTGGGGAAGACACACACATTAAATATTCAATTCAATTCAATTTTATTTGTATAGCGCTTTTTACAATAAACATTGTCTCAAAGCAGCTTTACAGAAACATATAAACACGGTATACAGATTTTAAAAGTGCGAATTTATCCTAACTAAATAAATATTTAAAGGGGAGGGGAGGGGGAAACATCTAGAATCCAAGCACACTGGACAAAAATAAACAGTTTTGACATTGATGTGCACAGTTTTCAGTCTTTCTATTCATCTTCATTAACTTTTAAACTCTGAAAGCAGTTGTTTAAAAATCCCAAATAATAAATTAGAAACGTTTAAAACATTCAGGGTTTGGGATTAAAACAAACAAAACCTCTATCGCCCCCTGCTGGTGGAAGCAAAAAGCAACACCAACTACCGAAGAGGCGGAGTTAACGTAAATTTAAATGTAACTTCCGGTGTAGTGCTATATTCTATCTCTCTAACACATTTCGTATCCGTAGAATTTCCTGTTGTAATCTGATTGAATGAATTGTAAGTATTAGGGCAGATAGTTTAGGTGCCTGACTCAAATGTTTACTTTAAAAAAATTGTTGCAATTAATGTAAGACAATTAAAACACGCCGAATTAAGAGTTAATTACATAAAATAGCACGTTTAAGAAATTGGCCATCTTGTTAGCTAACAGAGCTATAGCTAAAACAACATAACATTTAAAACAAAAACAATAATAAAACGTATTTAGCTTATCCATGCAACGAATTATAGCTTCACTCAGTTCAAGCCATCTGAAAAAGTATTAGAAATAGCAATATTTAGAAACGTATTTTTTTATTATCGTTTAGACGTTGACGTGTGCTAGCGTAATTAAAATTAATTTCAAGCAGGCGGAGTTTATAGCTACCCAAAGGGGTCTTTAGGTTGCAGGATGTGCATGAAGAGCGCAATATGACGCAACACCGCTACACAGTTCCAATGAGCACAGCCATGGCAGCGCACTTTTACCTGGAATTCGCCCTTTGCGATGAGAAGTAGACGTTACTTCTTAATCCTCCACTTTAGTTAGAGGTACCTGCTAATATTCGTCTGTTTTTATGCCGGTTATTATTTTTATTTATGTATTTATTTCTAGCATTAATGTATCAAGTTCACGGAAATGAAAGTACAGCTCACCTGACAGTGACAGTTGAAGGACCGGTGTAAAGTGACTTTTTTGAGTTTGTAGCATTTCAGTTATAAATTTCCTGAATCCTAACCGCCTCCTAATATATACAGTGCACTCCATAGAGACAAAAATGAAAGGGAAATGGTGTCTCTGTTATGATGTAGGGGCATTTATTTATTTTCCTGACATGCTTTGGTTGTCCCCTTAATACAGTACACAGTTATTCTGATCAGCTTTTATCCCATGACGGATGTGATTTCTGTTTTCTCAGTTTTGACAGTTTTTTTTTTTTAATGTATTATTATTTCTCATCATCTAAATGAGCAATCTGATTAATTATTGATTTATTTAGATGCCTGGTCCTTGCTGATGGGGATGAGCCGGCTTGATGTGCTCTACCGAAGGCTCCTCCTCACCAAACTCTTCATCCGAGGATGGGGAAAGCCAGAGGACCTGAAACGGTGCGGTGCTTAAAAAAATCATCATAAAAATTGAAAGGAAAAAAAAAGAGGTCAGGGTTAAACATCAGGGTTCAGAGAGTCAACGTTATTTAAGGGATAAAACACTTGGGGGTGTGCTGTTAGAGGAAAATAATACAACGAAGCGGAGTTTCCACACCAAAGATGATTATTTAAAGAAAACAGCAAGCAACAGAGTGTTTTATTCCTCTTATACCACAGCAGTCCGCCAACTATCACATTAATTAGTTAACAGTTATTAAAGAATGATAGAGTGGTGCTTGAAAGTTTGTGAACCCTTTAGAATTTTCTATATTTCTGCATAAATATGGCCTAAGACATGATCAGATTTTCACACAAGTCCTAAAAGTAGATAAAGAGAACCCAACTAAACAAATGAGACAAAAATATTATACTTGGCCATTTACTTACTGAGGGAAATGATCCAATATTACATATCTGTGAGTGGCAAAAGTATGTGAACCGTTGCTTTCAGTATCTGGTGTGACCCTCTTGTGCAGCAATAACTGCAACTAAACATTTGTGGTAACTGTTGATTAGTCCTGCACATTGGCTTGGAGGAACTTTAGCCCATTCCTCAGTACAGAACAGCTTCAACTCTGGGATGTTGGTGGGTTTCCTCACATGAACTGCTTGCTTCAGGTCCCTCCACAACATTTCTATTGGATTAAGGTCAGGCCTTTGACTTGGCCATTCCAAAACATTAACTTAATCTTCTTTAACCATTATTTGGTAGAACGACTTGTGTGCTTAGGGTAATTGTCTTGCTACATGACCCACTTTCTCATGAGATTCAGTTCATGGACAGATGTCGTGACATTTTCCTTTACAATTCACTGGTATAATTCAGAATTCATTGTTTCATCAATGATGACAAGTCGTCTTGGCCCAGATGCAGCAAAACAGGCCCAAACCATAATACTACCACCACCATGTTTCACAGATGGGATAAGGTTCTTATGCTGGAACACAGTGTTTTCTTTTCTGCAAACATAACACTTCTCATTGAACCAAAAGTTCTATTTTGGTCGCATTCATCCTCAAAACAGTTTTCCAATAGCATTCTGGCTTGACAACAGGATATTTAGAAAACTGCAGTAAAGCAGCAATATTCTTTTTGAAGAGCAGTGGCTTTCTCCTTGCAACCCTGCCATGCACACCATTGTTGTTCAGTGTTCTCCTGATGGTGGAATCATGAACATTAACATTAGCCAGTGTGAGAGAGGCTTTTAGTTGCTTAGACGTTACCCTGGGTTCCTTTGTGACCTTGTGGACTATTACATGTTTTGCTCTTGGAGTGATCTTTGTTGGTCGATCACTCCTGGGGAGGGTAATAATGGTCTTGAATTTCCTCCCTTTGTACACAATCTGTCTGACTGTGGATTGGTGGAGTCCAAACTCTTTAGAGATGGTTTTGTAACCTTTTCCATCCTGATGAGCATCAACAACTCTTTTTCTGAGGTCCTCAGAAATCTCCTTTGTTCGTGCCATGAAACACTTCCACAAACAAGATAAGACTTTGATAGATCCCTGTTCTTTAAATAAAACAGGGTGCTCACTCACACATGATTGTCCCATTAATTGAAAACACCTGACTCTATTCACCTTCAAAGTAACTGCTAATCCTAGAGGTTCACATAATTTTGCCTCTCACAGTTATGTAATATTGGGTCATGCGCCTTAATAAATAAATGACCAAGTATAATATTTTTGTCTCATTTGTTTAATTGGGTTCTCTTTGTTTACTTAAAGGACTTGTGTGAAAATCTGATGATGATTTAGGTCATATTTATGCAGATATATAGAACATTTTAAAGGGTTCACAAACTTTCAAACACCACTGTATGTCATAGTTTTTATCCATTTATAGCTAAATTAAATGTTGTGGAATGCCCTTGAAGCAAGTTAGTTCATGTCACTTACATTATATTAGCTATAAATGGTTGTTCAGCATCTTGTTAAGTTACAGCAAAACTCAAACCGACGGAAAATATATCGACTATTACAAAGTGCTGACACTGGAAACAAACATCATCTTCCCCAGAACAAATTGTTAAATAACAACACATTTTTGTAAAACTCTGTTTGTTATTATTATTTATTTATTATTAGTTGAGATGGAACCGGTAAAAATCCGGTATTGAATATTGGATAGGGAAAAAAGAAGGAACACGATCAAATTCTGTAACAAGCTAGCACGGTATTCTAATTATTTTTGTTCTACTGTTAAGGAACAAACACGGGGGGAATATTATTATTTATTATTATTATTATTATTATTATTACTACTACTACATTTTAACCTTGGATCTTTTTTTTTCTTCACAGAATATTCGAGTTTAGGAAAATCATTGGCGATCGGGAAAAATGTAAGAACCTTGTACCACGGGATTATCCAGTTTTTATCGACAAGGTATGTTTCCTCTTAAAGGAATAATTTGCTAAGTTACAGTTTCTTTAAATTCTTGTCTCTTTAATTCTGCACTGGGCTACGAGACTAATGTAGATAATGAGTAACGTAAGTCTATCTCAGCCAAAATGTCTCCTGTAATATACACCCAAATCATAATATACATGCTTCAAACAACATTGATATGATGACATTGGAATTGTTGTGATCCAATATGGCCGCCACATGACATCTCAGCTAATGTGGTTTAGTGGTGTATATATACAGTGCACTGAACAGCTGGATGTGGGTCCGAGTCAAAAATCTACAGGAAGTCATATCCATCAAACACGTCTTGGCAGATCTATAACAGTGTGAGTGTATGTTTGTGTAACATTTTTATGAAACTGTTACTGACACAAACGAAACATTGCTGTTTTCAGGTGGAGGATCACTCGGACTGCAGGATTCACAGCGGCCATTTCATTTCCCCGCTCGAACACGTTGTCCCGGGCATTTTGCCAGCAGAGTCGGTGAAAGCCAGGTAGCAACGGCAATCACACAGCGGCCCGAAACAAAGACTTTGTTATAAGGCCATTAATCAGTAGGTTAAAAGGCGCCATAAACTAATTTCCTTATAGCTTTCAGTTTATAGTTCCCAAAAAATGGAAGCAGCACAGACCGGTGTGTATCCATCTGGCAGGAACAGGAGACCATGTAAGTAAACGTTTTGCATGTATAGTAATGGAGCTGTGATTTAGCATTTCATTTATTCATTTAACAGAGTACAAACACAAAGGCAATAGTAAAAATGATTATTATTACCATCATCATCAATGTCAATAAATAAAATGCAAAAAATAAAAATAAATCCAAAGTACTTGACTGCTTCAGTAAGGAGATTAAAAAGCAATAAAAAATAAGAATCACGTAGGGACATCATATGAGCAGCAATAATAATAATAATCCTAATAATCGTAATCATTTTAATATAAGTAATTAAAGTAAAACAACATGAGAAAAATAATAATGAGAGTAAATATAAATAAAATTATGTACTGTAGAGTTGGGGGAAAATTAAAATAATTAAAATAAAATACTATCTAAAATAGTTTGGAACAAGAAAATAAAATGGAAGGAATAAGATGAGATAAGATAAACTTTATTGATCCCACAAATTCCCTCATTACAGCAGCACAATTACACACAAGAGATAAGAAAGAATACACATTAAATGGAATAGAATAGAAAAATGTAAATAATAATAATAATAATAATAATAGGAATAGAAGAATAACAGTAGTAATAATAATAATAATGGTAATATGTATACTATATAAACACCTCAATGTATGTACAGATGAATAAGAATATGAATATATACAGATGAATAACACCTCGTTCATATAGAGATAAGTGACAAATGGAATATTGCACAGTTCACAGTAAAGCCCTGAGCAGCAAATTGCAGAATATTATCAAGTGTTGGCTGATGATGCAAAACAGCCAACAGTGCCACATTATGTTGTTTTTGCATTAAAGAGTCTGACTGCTGTAGGGATGAAGGATCTGCGGTAGCGCTCCCTCTTACACTGAGGGTGCAGCAGTCTGCTGCTGAAGGAGCTGCTCAGGGACCCAACTGTCTCATACAGGGGGTGAGAGGAGTTTCCCATGATTGACGCCAGCTCTGCTAACATCCTCTTGTCCCCCACCACCTCTATGCTGTCCAGAGGGCAGACCAGGACAGAGCTACTCTTAACCAGTTTAAGACGTTTCCTGTCTCTCTCTGTGTTCCCGGCTCCCCAGGAGACTACTGCATAGAAGATAGCAGATGCAACCACGGTGTCATAGAAAGATTTTATCAGGGTCCTGCACACACCAAAAGACCTCAGTCTCCTCAGCAGGTGGAGATGACTTTGGCCCTTTTTATACAGGACATCTGTGTTTAAGGACCAGTCCAGTATATTGTTGAGGTGAACACCCAGGAATTGTATGTCTCCACCCTCTCTATGTCAATACTCTGGATGTTCATCGGTGTAGTCTGGGGCGGCCTCATACGGAGGCCAACCTCCATCTCATTTGTCTTGCTGCCGTTGAGGCAAAGGTGGTTTAATTCACACCAGTGAGTTAAAATGAAATAGAGTTTGAAAAAAACCCCAACCCCGAAACATTCCTATAAAATTGTTTGGAAGAAAATAAAACAATAAATCAAATGAAAGTCTGAAAAGCAATTAAAATAGAAGGAATCATATGAAGCAGTGTTTGGGGAAAAATGAAAACAGAAAAAAATTGCATTTTTATTGAGTATAAAAAAAAATTCAAACAATAAATCAAATGAAAGTTGAAAAAACAAGTAAAATAGAAAGAATTGTATGAAGTATTGTTTCGAAAAGAAAATTAAGCAGAAAAAAAATCACCTTTAATTGAATATCTGAAAAATAAAATATAAAAACGTATAAATTAAAGTTTGATTGAAAATCCTTAAGGATGTTTTTATTCTGTTTTTTGGGTATTAGAAGACTAATAATAATGGACGTGGAAAACATTTAAAAACACGTCTGGGCTCTTGGGGTCAAAAACATTTCTGGCTGTGTGTGTGTGTGTAGTTTTTCTGGAGGAGGAGGACTCTCATGGCCAGACCCATGATCAAAGAGGCAGGAATGGCGTCCCTGCTGCTGGAAAACCCGTATTATATCCTTTAAATCATACAGTACAGTGTGTGTTCTGAAGATCTGAATCATTTTTCAGTGTTCAAGATTCCTTGACTCTGAATTGCACATGGATACCGAAAACCTAAAGACCAGAAGTGAGTGTTGAAACATTTCAACATCACAACATGCAGTGCCAATAAAATCAGGTGTAAACGTCACACTTATGTATGTAATCATGGTTTGGTGCCTACCAGAGTGATTGTACCCGAGCACCTACAGTATAGCAAAGCGCCTCGTGGCTATGAAGCGACTCTGCAGCCTTTGAAGGTCTCCACTGCGTCATACTGCTCCTATTTCAATTATCGTCAAATGCAGATTCCATCATTTTTCACAAATGTCCAAAATAGTCCAAAATAGTGTGTTCTCTCTGATGAAAAGCAGTAAATGTCCATATAGAGGATAAAGACGAGTGTTTGAACTGTACTGTTAGCTATTACGTACTGTTACTGTTTGGCTGATGGAAAAGTTTGCAACCCCTTTTGGTTACTGTGTGAGAAATGTACAAAATCAAAGCAGAAATCTGTGTTCATTTAATGTTTTATGTATTTATTTATTTACTGAAAACAGGCTAAATATTACAGCGATTAAGGCAGCATTTACCTTCAATAACACACTTGAATGTATGATTGATTCAAACATTCAAAATCTTAAAACCATTTTACAATAATGCTATCGTTTTGCTATTTTTAATGTGGCTGGCAAACTTAAAGTTTAAAATGGCTTTTTAAAAAATAAGGGTGTGCAAACTTTTGCACTCATCTGCATGCTGCCACAGGAAGTCATTTTAACAGGATTATTATCTGAACAGCTTTTAAAACAAAGCATTCTTCATCACACTGTGTGTGTGTGTGTGTGTGTGTGTGTGTGAAGGCGGTCAAGTCTGAAGAACGTATCTGACCTGTTTGTGATGGGCGGAGCTCTCATCTTGGAGTCGGCTGCGCTCCTGCACTGGTTGGAGAGAGAGGGCTTCTGGCCTCTGGGCATGACCGGCATCTCCATGGGAGGCCATGTAGGTTCCTCATCCAGTCAGATACTATTCTGGTGCTTACTGATTATATTGGTACTGCGGTATATTAAAATATTGTCATTGAAATTTTTCTTTTATAATACATGTGGGGTGGCCTAGGAAACCATTGCCATTTGGACATTTTCTACAACCAGTCCCTCCAGAATTGCAGAAACGAAAGAAAAATCAAGCAAACGCCGCAGTATTCAGAGGAGCTTGCAGTTTTTAAAAATTACCACAGATTTGGGCCAAGACATGTCATGTGACGTCATTGCAATGCGCATTCAGCCAAAACTCTATTCGGTTCACGTGCATCGAACATGATTACAGTTAAAAGGTCTCATTTTAACAAACATCACCGCAAAAGACAATTTCGTGCAATTCAAGTAGTTTTCCGCAAAAAAGCATTGCGTATTTAGAAAAAATCCGCAGCAAAATCAAGCATTTTTACCGGAACAATCACAAAAACTCTGTGAAATCCTGTACGGACTGGAAAATACGATGTTCTGAAAACTATACATTTCTGTACAGATTCCGTTTACCTCCAAAAGAGAAAAGGGAGAATAATCACATTTAAATATTCCATTCCACTGACACCAGTGCACTGACCACTTGTCTAAAAGCAAGTTATATTTATTGCTTTCATTTATTGCTTTTCATTTGCTTTTCATATGTGAGAAAAGATTTCTTTATATACAGTCATGTGAAAATATAAGTACACCCCTTGGAAATTGTGTTTTTTTTTTTTAACATATTTTTGCAAGCAAACATTTGATCCTATTAATAAAGGTGATAAAGTGTATCAAACGACACATAAAACTGACATTTTGTAGTAATATTCACAGTTTAAATTAACAAAAAACAGATCAGTCACATGGAAAAAGTAAATACACCTCTACATTTATCACACCTTCAAATCCATAAAATTAGAATCACGTGTTCAAGATTGGGTGCCACTGATTAGAACCTGTTTAGGGAGTGCAGGTGGAACCTGTCTTATTTATACCCCTCTCATATCTAGTGTCTGGTGTTGCCTTTGTTATTGAGATGTGTGGTGTCATCAGGCCAAGATCTAAAGAGTTCTGTAAGGCCTTCAGAAAAAAAAGTTTGTGGATGCCAATGAGTCTGGCAAGGGATTTAAAAAGATCTCCAAATTATTTGAAAGCCTTTGCTGTCTAAAAAGAGCATTAAAGCAAGACTACACTTTGCCAATGAGCTTACAGGCAAAGACCAGGCATTTTGGAATAATGTGCTCTGGACAGACGAATCAAAGTTAGAGTTGTTTGGCCACAGTAACAGCAGAGATGTTTGGTGCTGAACAAAGACAGCTTTTCAGGAGAAGCACCTCATACCAGCTGTGAAGCACAGTGGTGGAAATGTTATGGTTTGGGGTTGCTTCGCTACCTTAGGGACTGGACAGCTTGCATTCATTGATTCAAATATGAATTCTGCATCATAGCAAAGAGTGCTTGAAGATAATGTGGGGCCACCTGAACGAAAGTTGAAGTTGAACCGAAAGTGAACCTTTCAACAGGATAATGATCCTAAGCACACTAGCAAATCCACCAAGCAATGTCTCAAAGTGAAGAAATGGAGGGTAATGGGATGGTCTAGTCAAAGCCCGGATTTAAATCCCATTGAAATTGTATGGGGGGGACTGTAAATGGGCAGTATATGCAAGAAAACACTCAACCATCTTACAACTGAAAGAATATTGGATGGAAGAGTGGTCAAAAACTCCAGCAAGCCAATGTCAGAGACTGGTGGACTGGTTTATACAAAACACCTACAAGAAGTTATTTCTACTAAAGGGGGGCAATACTAGCTTCTGAGGCCAAGGATGTACTTACTTTTTGCACAAAAGAATATCACATTACATATTTCTGTTGATTAAATGATTGGAAAAGCTACTTTTAATTGTGGTTTTATTCAAGTATTTCAACTTTATTAATAGGCACTGTTTCAAAGATGATCAAATGTTTGCTTGTCAAAAAGGTTATATATGCCAAAAAAGCCAACAATTTCCATGGATGTACTTATTTTTTCACGTGACTGTATTTATGGTTTCTCAAAGTACATTTTATAGACAAAAGTATTGGGGGGGACCAAATTTAGGTAAAAATAATCCAATTTTATTGTTTAAATGATCTCCTTGGGCAACTGCTGAAATGATTGCATTAATGAGCATGTTTACTCATATTCTCGTTGATGTTTTTTGTTATTACTGTTTTTTCCACACAGATGGCATCTTTAGCTGTAACCAACTGGCCCAAGCCGATTCCTCTGATCCCTTGTCTTTCTTGGACTACTGCTTCGAATGTTTTTACCACTGTAAGATATCAATCACGCTTCCTTTCTCTGTTTATATAAAGTATGCTTGCTGTGTGTTTAGGTCACGCCGCAGTAGACCTATAGGGAGCAGTTTAGTGGTCATTGTGAATTTCCCTGTGTGTGAGAATCATTCCTCGCTCTGCCCTTCCACAGGGAGTGTTAAGTCGGGCTGTGAACTGGAGGGAACTGGAGAAGCAGTACGCCACGCACACCGTCTATGAGGACGAGATCATCCATATGCTGGAGTACTGCGGGGTAAGACGACGACCAGATTAGATCGTAGATCCATCCCGTCTCTTCAGCATTCTCGATCGAAATGTGCATTTTCCGATTCTCGCGTCTAGACGGACTCTTTCCGGATGGGCCAGGACTTTGTGCGGGATGCCCCGGGCAGCTTTGACAAACTCTCGAACGTGTCCCTGTCTTCAGAGCTGCTACTGCAGCAGAGGGACGCTGCGGACGGGTTGAAGCACATGCTGTCGTCTTCTGTGGGTGGCGGTCAGACACACATCGACACACTTCACAGCAAGAGAGCAAGCCACAGCGCAGGCCAGCGTCGCTCGCTGCAGCACGAGTCACTCTGCTTCATGAAGGGTGTGATGGACGAGTGCACACACATCGCCAACTTTTCAGGTGAGGAGAGGATTCAGAGGAGAAGAAGAGGCTTTATTGTCATCAGGAATGTCTCTGTGTAGGTCTAGTGACCCAGAGCTTTAAAAAATGTTTGTTTTAACGTTGGATGAGATATCTTGGTTAACTTGTCTAACACTAACACTATATCTGACCTGTTTGTCTCATGTTTGATATTCCTCTGTCATTTTTTACTCAGTGTGGCCCTCTGTCTGTCAGTTTTTATACTGTCTCACTATACAACCCTGCTACCCCTCAACCCCTCTGTATGACCATCCATCCACCCCTCTACCTTATTGTCCGATCTTCTTTTATGTTATCTTTTACCCCTCTATCTGACCCGCTACCCCTCTGACACTTCATATGTGCCTTATATCTTCCCCTCTAGTCCTCTGACTGTCTGTTTGCCTCTTTACTCCTCAGTCTAACTCTCTATCTGCCCTGACTCGGTTTGACCTTCCGTCACACCTTCTACCCCATGACACACTGTCCAACCGTCTGCCCATTTACCCTCTGTCTGATATTCTGTCTGCCCCATACCCCTATCTGACTTTGTCTGCCCCTCTATGCCTCAGACTTTCTATCTGCCCCTTTACCCCTCTGTCTGTTTGACACAATGTCCGAGCCTCGATCTGCCCCTTTACCTCTCTATAACCCCTTGTGTCTGACCCTATGATGTGCTGTCTGCCTGTCTTATTGAAATTCTCTCTGTCCCTTTACCTCTTCTGATCTTCTTTCTGCCCCTTTCCCCCTTTCTGACTATCCTATTGCCTCTACACCCGCTCTAACCCTCTGTTTGCACCTCTTTGGTCCACCTAATTGTAATACCTTTGTAGCACCTTTACCCCTTTCTGTCTGCTACTTTACCCTCTTCTGCCCCCCTGTTTATCTCTCTACCCCATGTCTGATCTTTTATTCACTCCCTCTACCCCACTCTGACCTTTTACCCACCTTTTCACCCTCTTTCTCACCACTTAGCTGCTGTTTTACACTGTTTAACCTTTTATTTGCCCCTAAACTCCTCTGTCTGAGCTTATATTTGCCCCCTTTCTCACTTCCTATTTGCTCCTTTAGCCATCTAATCTCCTATCTTGTCTTATCTGTTATCTTCATCTCTGATGCTCAGTCTGACCTTCTATTTGCCCCTGTACCCCTCTATGTGATGCTCTTTCTGCCCCTGTGTTTTCTCCACAGTGCCAGTGGATCCAAATCTGATCATCATTGTTCAAGCTAAAGAGGACGCCTACGTGCCTCGCTCAGGTGTGCGCAGCCTGATGGAAGTCTGGCCTGGCTGCGAGGTTCGCTACCTCAACGGGGGCCACATTACTGCCTATCTGTTTAAACAGGCAGTGTTCAGGTGGGCACGAATCAACACACACACACCTCACAACAGTACACAATAGTTTCGAAGCATTTTATTCCTCTTATACCACAGCAATTTGCCAATAATTACAATTTTTAATATATTAGTGACCGGCTGTATGTATGTGTGAGGCAAGTTAGTTCCCTCAACAGCCTCTGTTTTTTTTTTCTTGATCTTAATAAGACGAATAGAAACTTAATCTGACCAATCAGTATTCAATTTTGTTATATTTTATGTTGGCTTGTCATATTTTTATGTTAAACTATCTAATCAATTCTACAAGTATTGGCACCCTGTCTGTCTGTCTAATCAACTCTACAAGTATTGGCTATCTATCTAACTCTACAAGTATCGGCTATCTATCTATCTATAACTCTACAAGAATTGGCACCCTATCTACCTGTTTAATCAACTCTACAAGTATCGGCTATCTATCTAATCAACTCTACAAGTTTCGGCACCATATCTGTCTGTCTTTCTTAACTATTTTAAACTTTGAGACTGGCTTTCTCAAGCCAACATCAAACATTGTTGTGACGAACGTTAGCTATTTTAATATGGTTCAGTATTTAGTCATAGGATTGCTGCTATAGTGGTCCACTAGCAACAGACAACAATGATCCTAAAATGTACTAATGGTTTTTTTTTCTTCTGTTGTCTGACTCAAATCTGCAGACAGGCCATTTACGATGCTTTTGAGCGTTTTGTTCAGAAGTATCCTATATTATTATAACCACGTATCCTCTTCCGCTGTGCTCTGCCGAGGACACGGTAAAGGAAATGAATGAAACATAACATAAAACAACACAACACACCAGGACAACGGATCTGAACCGAAACCTCTCCACACCTTGGTGCTACTGAAAACTGAGTGGTATTTACACATCATTACAATATAATGTTTTATAGACATTTAAGTCTATAATAACTATGTCCTTAATATCTCATGTTCTGAATTTCATCTCTGCCTTCTATCATAGTTCACATATTTTTTTTTACCTCCTCAGCCTTTTCTTTGAAAAGTGCATTTATTAATCACAGATCACTGCCAATCGTGAGGGAGCATCAGATTATAAATCATGTTTTATTATTTGAAATAAAAGTATTAGCATTTTGCAATGGTATTATTATTTTTATCCCTTGAACAATTTATTTCCTACATGAAATAACTACTAATGTAATAAAAAATTTCAACCCTTTACATTTCTGTATTTCAACTCTGAAATAAAAAAGCATACTTTGAAGCCTGACCTTATTGCTGTTTCTCTTATCTAAAAAAAAGACATTTTTCCTAAAAATCTAAATTTGCAGGCTGGAGCCTCTTGTAATTGTAAGATTTGTTGTGAATAGAGCCCCAAATATGGTAGAGAAGGATTAGTTTGAAAATCACTCAAAGACTACAGTAAAGAGCTGATCCAGTGGTGACTGAACAGTGTGCATGTGATTGGAAATTACTTTGGGTTCATTGAGTGTGTGCACGATTCATCTTTAATACACTTTCACACCATTCACAGAGCACAACACAACACTATCAGATGACATTTTGTCCTTGAGAAAACTCCCACATACTCCTCAGTTACCGTAATGTGCAATCATAGATACGGTGTTTTTCATTGTTTTAACAGAAAGCAATATTAGTGGTTAAAATTGCAATATTCGAGAATCAGGTTTCAGCCCTGAGAGTTCTTTATTTGTCCCTCTGGAGAACCCTATGAGGATTTCCCATTTACAAAAAACTTCCAGCTAAAACCATTAACGATCCAAAGAACACTTAAGGATTTTTTTAAAGAATGTTCATACAATGAAGATGTTTTTTTAAATGTAAAAATATAATATAATCAAGATAACCTGTTAAATGAAGAATTTTTCATTTTCAATGTTTTCTGAGTGAAATATAAACAACTGTTATGTTGTTTAGAGGATAGAAGTGTGGTTGAAGGTTAAAGTTATTAGACAATCACATACAGAAATAGATTTTTTTTTTTAACCTCTACTGCCTGAATTATCACATTTAAATAAATAAATTAATTATATATACACATACACACATGGACTTTTATTACTTGAATTAGTTCAAGTAATAAAAATATATTAAACATTTTTTTTAGGGAAGGTAGTTGCCGTATGGCAACAATGTGCAATGGTGGAAAGTATCATATAGTTTTTAAAAAAAAACACCCACAAAATATATCTGAAATTACAATTCCAGTTTACTGCATTTTCCAGACTACAAGTTGCAGAGTTTTTTGCCACATAGTAAACATGTAAATGTGTAAACATGTAAATAACTTCTAGAAAGGAATTACAGTTGTAAAAAGTATGTGGATTGATTTACTCACTCAAAATATGTTAAAAAAAAAATTCGATCCAAACAAGTTTAGAAAATAAGGTGCAATTGCAAAATGTTTTAAATTGAAAAAATCCTTTAAGTAATTTTGCCTAATTATTGAAAAGTAATCACATTTTGAGAGCCCTCTGATGGTGACCTTCACCATACAGTGTGATTACAGAAAAATAACTTCCTGGTCATGTGACATGGCATTTTTTTTGTTGTGTCAAGGCTAAAAGACCCCTTTTTCCATTTACACAGGAAAAGAGTAGTTTTGTATTATTGCCTATCAAAAAATTGGAGAACAATTAAGTGTTGCCATATGGCAACACCATGCAGTAAAGGGTTAATTAAAAATGTGTTAACATTTTTTACTTTATTTGTTGTGATGATAAATTAATATTTGATAATAAATTAAACCTAGCATGTTAAATGTTGCACTAAATTTCTGTTTTGTACTAAGGGTACGCAAACTTTTGCACTGAATTATGCATATGTCTACAGTATATGAAAACTGTGCTTGAGGTGAATATTTTACCCTCTGCCCCCAAAAGATAAAAATAACAGTAATAATAATAATAATAATAATAATGGGGTGTATGATTATTTTCGTATAACAGCACTGACTGTAGCGTGTTATTAAATGGGATAACACACTACAGACGGTGCTGTTATACGAAAATAATCGCAGCGATTTGCCAAAAATTACCATGTTTTTTAATATAACAATTGTTGCACATTTTAACGGTTTATAGTTAAATTTAATTTTGTGCAACGTCCGAGAAAAAAGTTAGTTCCTGTTCTTATTTATATAATAGCTGCGATAAACAGTCATTCCCTCACCAGTCTCACTTTTTTTTCCCTCTCTTGTGCAGATCTCTCTCTCTCTCTCTCTCTCTCAAAAATCTGAGCTTGTCTTTTTACCAAGAAACCAGAAAGCATAAACTCCTGTGCTGATGAACTTCACAAAAAAACATCACCACACCAACAATTATACATTTTCCAGCTGTTAACCAACACGTTTAAAAAATAAATTAATAAAAAATCTGTTTATTATTAATGTGTCTTAGATTATATGAGGCATCAACCATACAAGTCCCCACGTATCAGAACGAGCGCGTTAATATTAAGTCATTGTTCAGGTTACAGCCGGAACTACTTTCGAGCCGTGCTGTTAGGCGAAAATAATGCACACCTCTTGACCAATCGGATTCGAGCATTCAACCTCACTGTGTTATGATGCTTTTTAAAATTTGTCACTGAAAAGTAAAAGGTCTCTGAAATGTACTATGCATGTGTATTGGTAATTTATATACGTCGGAATTACATGCAACATTCATTTCATTTTCTGTCCAAAATTATTTTAAATAGAAGAAAAAATTATGACATATCATGTTTTTTAGACTGGATTCAATGTAATGTTTCCCCAAACATCAAATCAAACCAAAAATCTAAATAAGAGTAGAAATGTAAAAAGTACGTTGGTGAGGTCCGCGGTCTCACCCTGTGTTACCTGTACACTTTGCCCACAGTCAATATGGCGGCTAGTGCATGTTTTCAAGCCTGCTGAAGCCATTTCGCCCTCACTGTGCGTGTGACCTCTAACCCCGCGCAAACGTGCCATCATGCCAGCCCAGTCCGCCATATTGACTGTTGTCGTTTGCCTTGAGAAGAAGATAAGCAAGAACATTTGCGGCGCTTGGAAAAGAACAACAATTTTTATATATATAAAAAAACAAAACAAACCGAAACCGCTTTTCCGTCGAGCTCGCAAATCAGCAAGTCCGTGCCGAGTGGGAATTTATCGAGATGGCTAGGAAGAAGAGCAAACAGGCCGGAGTTGGGAATAAAGAGCAGAGTTTGTCGAAGAGCCTCGGCGGAGGAGGAGATGCAGGAGCAGCAGCTGCAGCCAGGAGCACTCAGGTAGCGTTAGCTCAACCGGCTAATCAGGCTAACTCAACCGTGGGCTGCATTCCAAACGCTTTCCTGGTGGACTTATGGTACACTATGTAGGGCGTAGAATCCATTATCACACATCCTACAGTAGTGCACTTATGTGGGGATTCCGGAGCTATTCAGGATGCGACTACAGCTTGGCTCCATCGCTTGCTTTACCTTATAGATCTTTTATTTATAGACATTTCCCTACAGATTATACTTGTTTTACTCGTACGCTGTTTAACGACTTGTCCGCCTTCGAGTTTCAAAAATTGTAAGTCATAAACATGTTTGCACTTAGCGAGCAAAGCCAACATTATATTCGGGCGGAGCACCTTGCCTGAATACATACATATTTTATTTCTTAAAACACAACCATTTCAGTGCAAACATTTGAACAAACTAGTTGTGCTTTTCTAGCTGTCTAGACGACTGGTTTGTTCAGGACGGCCTTACGTGCAAGCTGTAGAAACACGAAGCGTTATTTTCTTTACTCCGCACCCGCATTCGTGAAAATCCCTCCTTCCGCGCTCGATTGTGACGTCCTCCAAGGCAGCTTGCTGATTGGATCCTAGGAACGTCTGTTTGACGGATTGATGTTAACTCGCCAATCAGACCGGAGGAGACAGAAATTTGTTGGAATACGGGTGGTGGTGATGGGAATAACGACTGTCCGAAGCTAATGTCCTCGTCGCTGAAGTCCAGACAGTTTGTTTATGAACTTAATTACTTTTTTTAAAATTTGTTGCTAGAAAAAATTTACCACCGGCCTTTAATTTTGGGGTGAATACACCTGTTTCTTGAGCATCCCTGCTGTACTTTCAGTTTCGCTCCAACACAATGTGACAGCCGCCACACAAATGAGCAAGGGCAGTAGGAGAAAAGTCACCGTGTTCAGGACACGTTTATAGGAAAAGTCCACTCTGGAACACATTAAAAATTGTTATATTCAGCTATATGTGATGTGCACATGGATTTGTGGTGCTGGTTTGTTAGTTGGTCCTGTAGGGTCACTGTTCCTGTCAGAAGTTAGGGTTTGTCCCGCTCTGACATCACAGGGTGACTCTGTAATCGCTTGTGCTGTCACACTGGCGTTTAAAACGAGTACTAACGCTCAGATTTTGTTCTTGGCACCTAAAAACGAAAGAGCGACCATTTGTTTTTTTTGTTTTGTTTTTTTACTATAGACATTTTCTTCTAGATGTTTAAACGCCGGATTAAACGTCCCAGAATGCAGTGCGGCTGTATGACACTGAGCTGCAGCAGGGACTTGAATCGGCTAGTTCGTGATTGAAGAGGTGACGATGGCGTTGATGTTTACGTCGACATCAGTGTGAAAGTCGCAGCCAGGTTAGCTGATCGGTATGAGCAGGCAAGAGAGCTGGACAGACTGAAATACGAAAGCGTTAAAGCGCTGCTGCATCGCGCTCTTTAGAGATGAAACTGCTCCACGGTGGTTACTTTTCATAGGTACTCTTGATGTTAATAAGACAAACAAAAGCAGCCTAGGTTTAGGGGAAAAGACTTGGTTTATCATTTTACCTATGAAGTGTTGTGGTCTGAGTTATAGGGTTGGACATGGAAGTCATCACTGAAACATTTAAATTTTTTAAAAATTTATTTATTTATTTATTTATTTGATTGACAAGCTGTCTGAACTTAAACAAAAATCAGATGTACACGTAGAGATGATGTCGGTTCTGTCACATTCTGTAAATCATACGAGGACACGTCACGGACGATCGCTTTTTTAAAAATTATTATTATATTGTTGTAAGGCTTGTGTCAGCGCATGCTGCTGCTGATCATTAGTACGTTCAATTATTATTTTAAACTCATTACTCATCCAAGAGCCGGAGACAGTATACACAAGCGCCTCCTGGAGTGTCTCCTCACTAAAGACGTCTCTGTTCATGAAGAACAAGAGAGAATTTTTTTTGTACCCATATTAATACGCATAGGGTGTACATAATTTAGGATTATTTCTAAACATCACTTTTGAGTAAGTGTAAAAAAAAAAAAAAAAGTCAGGATCTTCGCAGGCGCCCAAGCAAAATGGTGGAAATGTTTTATTTATTTAACGTATTTGGAAGGAGTCTCCAGTGTCAGCGCTTTGTACCAGCAAGAGGTAAAGCTCTGATTTTTTTACATTTTCAGACTTGGGGGAAAGTTTTCATGATGGACGACTTCTGTCTTACTTTTTGTCTTATTAACTTCAAGAGAGAGGAAAAAGAAAGGCTGGAGGGAGAACGACTGTGTATAGCTGCTATAACAATGTCAGACATTCCACAGCATTAAATGTAACAATAAAAGGATCAAATAAATAAAGATGTTAGGATTTTTCAGATTATCTTCCTATAACTGCATGTGCCCATATGTTATATTCTCTACTTAATGGATTGTTAAACAGTTTATCCATCTTGTTGGATTAGATACTAATTTCAGTTGGTTTATTTGTGTTTTATTGAGCTCAGTCATTTATCATTGGGATATTTGTGCTGCTTGTCATTTTCCACAAAATATAGAATGTCGTGTTTGTAATTTTTGTGTGTTTATTAAACCGACTAGAGATTACAGTGAAAAGTGTATACCGTCTGAACTGAACTCCTTCCTGACCCACAGTCGGTGCACACGTGCTGCTTGCTGTGCCATCGGGAGTTTAAGGACTGGGGTTCGGGCCTGGCGAACGGGCTCCCAGGCCACGGCTCCAAGCTGGCCGATGCCGTCCCGGCGCTCTCGCAGGCCCTGCTGAGGGAGGCGCCCGGGCGCAAGCTGGCCGACGCCGTGCCTTCACTGTCGCAATCGCTGCTGGGCGAGGTGCCGCTGTGGATCTGCCAGAGCTGCCGCAAGAGCGTGGAGGAGGAGGAAAGGAGGGCGGTGCTGGAGCAGAGTGCGCCGGTGAGTAGGGAAGGGACGAACTCAGGATGCCGCTTTCTGTATGCACGTTTATTAAGAAATTTTTATACAAAGTGAAGCATCCTTGTCTGTTTATTCACTAATTCTGAGCTGATTGTGGAAACGGTACCCATGATCCCACTTTCTGGTGTCTCAAAGGTGTGTAAATTTTTAGAGCGATGAACAAATTCGCGTCTGTTCTGCTAACATCATATTTGGACCGGTTTGGAGATTTTGAGCTACCTCGGCGACCTCCTTGCTTGCGAAGGTCCGGATAAGCAGCCGAAATGTCCACAATTTCAGTTTCAATGCTTAACTATTAATGACTGCTGTAAATAAGACCTCAGTTAGTATTGGTTATGTTTTGTTTAACGCGTCACGTTATCGCTTTTGACTAGCGCCAGGAACTCTGAACAGACAAGACCTCTGAATTAAACTTAAACCTGAGATTAAACGCTTGATAAATAATAGTTAATAAACACTTCTCTGACTTTAAACATTGTTTTTGTAGCTCTCTCTCTCTCTATCTATATATATATATACATACATATAATGTGTGTGTGTGTAATTAATATATATATATATATATATATATATATATATATATATATATATATATATATATATATATATATATATATACACACACATACATATAATGTGTGTGTGTAATTAATATATATATATACATATATACACACACACACACACACACACACACACATACATATATATGTGTTTATTACATTAAACAATCCATGTTATCAGTTTGCTAATCAGACCAGAGAAGGTGAACAAAATAAAAATCTATAAAAGTATCTAACTCTTAAATCCATGATTGGTTTGATGCTATGTTAGTAATTGTAGCACTGGAGCGCTTTTCCTCAGTGTGATGTGACTTCCCCGAAGTGACACACGGAGATGATTATAAGATCACAGCGTGTCACTTTCTGCCACGCTCCTGCACTGTGGGGAAAAAACCAGTCGTGCAGGTCGTGGCGCATGATTGGTACGAGCGATAGACTGGTGCTCAAAATAAACATCAGCTATTAACTAGTGCTGCACCGTAATAACTAACCTAAATATCAAGATTTGTTTGAAACTCATTCTTCTTATACTTTTTCTTCTTCTTCTTCTACTTCTTCTTCTTCTTATTATTATTATCATCACAATTATTACGTTTATTGCACTGTATACCACAGCACTGTTGAATTCATTTTTCTATAACAGCACCTCTGACGGCGGTTCAGGCAGTGACTCACAGGCTCATATGAATGCCCTCATTCTAATACGTTATCGTTTATATTGCAACAGCTATAATATAGCGGACGCTTCATGTAATCGGGTTAAAAACCATGTGTAATTGTAGATCTGGAAGGAGTCTCCAGTGTCAGTGGTAAAGTTGTTAATGTCAGTTCCTCGTTAACGTTGTTTTTGTCTTATTGTAACATACAAACGTAACTGTAAAGTGGTAAAAGTATGACGGCATCCTTAAATCATTATAAAAGCTGTAATTGTTGTCAAATTGCTGTGGTATATGAGGAATAAAACACTTCAGGATTTGATTTAAAAAAAGAAAAAGATGACACTTTCATCAGTAAAATAGATGATTTGATATCCATAATATGTCAAAAGTGTTTTGTGGCATAATCATAATATGGATGTTCTTTATTTTATCGTCATAATGTCATGTACATTAAACACAACAGTGCATATGATTACTGTACAGTGCAGTGCAGAAAGGCATCAGTCACACAAATACTGCCGGTGAAACAGTGTGCACATGATGCTGAGAATATTACTAACTTTATCTGCCTAACTGTGATCATCATTAAAGAGTGATTAATTGTGCGTCGTCATGTGCACGATACAGATGTTCGGTACAAACGCTAAACAAGAGCCAGATCGTTTACTATTAAATTGAAGGCTCTTTCAAGAGCACAGTATTTAATCCTCTTATGATTTATTGCTCTGTGTGAGAGCTACTAAAACACAGTTCATGAATCTGGCCTTGACAGTTCAGACTAATGTGAAAACCAGCCCTGTTATTTACCACCCAGATTATAATGTTTAGTGCCTCCTTCATCATCATCATCATCATCATCCTCATCATCATCATCCTCCTGCTTCTTAAAATAGACTGAAATTGTACTCATCAGAGAGACAACGGTGTAACAGACGCTGCTCCATGTGTTTGTTAAACACAGTCAGTTTTGTCATCAGTGCTTTAGGACTGTTAGGAAAGTAGTAGTGATAATAATATTATTAATAATAATAATAATAATAATAATACGTTTAAACTGCATCTCAGTGGTTTAAAGCATGTCAGAAAAACAGAATAAAGAATTAAAAGGTAGTCACAAAGAAACGGTACAATAATAAAAACAGCACTGACACGGGGGAAATTTTATTTATATATATGTATATGTGTGTGTATATAAATATAAAATATGTAAATGTAATTTAAAATGTAGCTCAGTGCTTGAAGTTTTTAAGTTATGAAGAAAAGAGAGGCATTTTAATAAAAAATGCAACAAATAAAAGAAAATAATATGAAATGTAAAACTTTTATATTCTTATACAAATTATTTCATTAACAGAATTATTATATAACTGTAATATAAAAGTAATGTAAATAACCTGCTAGTAAAAGTAAGTCAATAGATATTTACTACTAATAAAATAAACATAATAAAATAAATCGTGACATCTTTTTATTGTATCTTTTTTTATATAATGATAAAATGAATGGACTTGGAGGCAGCTAATTAATTGATTTTATTTAATTGTCTGTCTATTTGTCTGTATATCTATCCATCTGTTTATTTGTTTGTTTTGCTAAACCTGAAATGGTAAACATTGCACAGATCCTACACACACAGGTTCTTTTTTAAAATTTTTTTTTTAATTTCAGTTCTACTCTATCATGAGCATAGAACAAACCTGTCTCGTGACAGTATTGCGGTATGATAATTTTTTGTAATATCGCCCACCCAGAGTGAAAAATATGCTTTAGCTGTTTCTTTTTAAATGAGTGACAGATGGAGCCTGATGGATTTGTCCTTGATAATGTGTTCCAGATCTTCGGTGCATAAAAACAGCAAGCTGCTTCAGCACTGCTTTCATACGTTGAATATGGAGAAGGTTAAGACTAGACGATCCTGATCTTAAGACATAACCTTTATACATCATTTATCAGTTATTCAGAGATGTCTAAAGGTTAAGAGGACCTATTATGCCCCTTTTTACAAGCTGTAATATTAGTGTTGGGTGTCCCCAGAAAGTGTCTCTGAAGTTTCAGCTCAAAATACCCCACGGATCATTTATTACACTATGCTGTAAATTCCCCTTTTTTGGGCGGAAGCAAAAACACGCTGTTTTCGTGTGTGTCTTTTTAAATGCAAATGAGCTGCTGCTCCCCACCCCCTTTCCAGAAGAGGGCCTTGCCTTTACAGCTCGTGCTTCGGATACTATGGCAACAACAAAGGCGGGTCAAGTACACTGTGTTCAAGAGCAGCCAATGAAGACCAGAGGTGGGGTTTTTTTGTTACAAACCTACGTAAGTCTGGAATTACTGATGACTCGCTTCAGGCTGTACAGAATCGGTTCTTTCTTTTGGGAGACAATATACTCCATTTGTTGTGCACTTTGATTTTTTTAAACTTTGCAGACTTTTTACATTCACAAACCACTATATAACACACTACATGAAAGGTAATATCTGAAAAAGCATAATAGGGGCGTTTTAAAAAAAAGTTTTCTAGTCAGTTCGAAAGGAAAGATGGACAGGCGTGATCCTGATTTAGAAAAAAAAATTTCTAGTGTTAATACTCTAATACATGTTACTTTGATCTTTATTTTTGAAAAATTATGTGAAAGCTTGAACATGGCACACAGAACTGTGCCATAATTTCTAAAACCCTATTTTTCAGCCAGATAGCTTAAGGACCTGTTTCTACGCTCAGGCTAAAAAATACCTGTCAATCAAACAGAGGAAACTCCTATAAACACTACAGCTTGTGGAATGTATGTGTGTGTGTGTCTGTGTTCGTCCATTAATTCTTTCATTGTGTTGTAATAGTTTGTATTACACGCCTTAAATGCCTCTCACACATCAGTGCGTCCATATTAGGTTTTAGCTCAACTCACTATCTCATAACGTTGTACTTTTATACAACCGGTTAGTTCCGGTCCACTAATTTGTTTGGACAAACGGTGTTCCAAGAGTGCCTTTATTTACTCTAAACTCATGGGACGACTCTAGGCTCGTCTGTGTTCACCATGTAAAATTCCACTTTCTAGTTCGAACAAAACGGTTACTACATTAGTCATCAGCGATCACCGCAAACGATACTTTTGAGTTAAATTATGAAAGCTCATCTGGTGAAGATGAAAAGGAAGAAGGGGCGCTAATTTTACCGGACTCGCCTTTAACAGGAATGTACAAATCAATGTGATGTTTGCACCGAAGCTACGACACTGATGTTGCAAACAAATACAATTTTCACCCAGATGTTAACTCTGATTATACGTACGTATGCTATGGCAATGCATGCCACAATCAGTGTGTTTTAATATTAATATTAAATTATGTAGCTTAACAGTGTTTGGGGTTTGAAGGCTTTGGGTGTGAACTTCCATTACCTGGTAGTAGGAGTTAGTGATGTGGCAAATTTCTGCTCCACAATACTTTGTGATTTCAGTGTTTTGAATATTTTCTTGACACATGATATGTATATACAAGTTTTCTAAGGTTTTGCTAACACAGCCGTCCGTACAGTTTTTTGTGATGCTTGATATGCTTGATTTAGTTGCGGCTTTTTTCACAATTTTTTGTGTTTTTATTTTTTTTTGCAAACAACTACTTGAATTGGCGGAATTGCAGAAATTAACATGAAATCAAGCAAACTCTGCAACGTTCTCAATTTTTCAAAATTACCGCAGATGTTCCGCAGGTTTCGGCCAAGACGTGTCTTGTGATGTCATCACGATACGCATTCAGCCAAAGCCCTCTTCGGTTCGCGTGTGTCGAACATGAGTACAGCTAAAAGGTCTCATTTACCAACAAGCATCACTGAAAGACCGTGCGAAACAATTTTGTGTGATTACAATTTTGCCATTTCAATTAGTTTTCCGCAAAAAAAAGCATAAAAAAACTAAACGAAACAAACCGCAGCTGAATCAAGCACTTTAGGTGGCAACAATCACAAGAAAACTCACTAAAATCCTGTATGGAGTGATTGTTGGTAAATATTAGCTGTACTCATGTTCGACGCACGTGAATCGAAGAGGCTTTGGCTGAATGAGTGTCGTGATGACGTCACATGACACGTCTTGGCCCAAATTCTGAAAAATTACAAGCTCCTCCAAATACTGCCGAGTTTACTTGATTTTGCGTTCATTTCTGCAATCACAAAATCCTTGAGGAACTGACTGACAAAGCGCCAACAAGGGCCATTACAGGTTAAGAGACTTTTGTTTAACATTTATTGAAATAATGTACGTTTTTCCTCAAAGAAAAGTAGGGAAATGAAACGGTTCTAAAAGCACAGGAAGCTGACAGTAACAACTTCAAAAGGTTTAGTGTGATTTTATAACCTCACGGAATTTTTCTGCTGCCAAGCCCTGCCTGATGGCAACATTATGAATTGCATTGTATGAATGGCTCCTTCAAACATGCGATATAAGCATGCGACAAAATACAAAAGTCACCGCTACTTCTACATAGACATGCCTGTGTTGAATATGACTATTTTGACCATGGTGCTAGTGTATATTGTGTATACAAATATATAAGCTACAGCTCTGATACAGAGTTTAGTGCACTATTAGAGGAAAATCCATGCCACAGTCGTACCAGTGCTGTTCTTAAAGGGCTCTTGCTAGATGATCTTATCCAAACAACGGCTTCCTGAAAGTGCACTGATTATTTACACACCACAGCCGTTCAGTGGAAAAGGCTAAACTTCCGCCTCCCGTTTCCAGTTTTTATGTGTAAACTGTTCCACTGTGCTGGCCATTTATGAAGCCGTTCTCATGCGTTTCCGCTGCTCGAACACACTCGCTGGCTTTGTGTTTGTTCAGAAAATTTTAGTAATTGTACCTGCAGGTGACTGATATTGCAGTGTGTGTGTGTGTTTTGCAGGTGCCGTTGTCCCACTCGTCCTCGTGTAAGTCGCAGAACTGTGGGAATGGTTACCCCGAACAGAACTCTGTAGACTGGGATCCCAGCTCCTTCCTGTCGGCCCGGAAGCTCTCGGGCCTTTGGAACTCAACACACTCGAACACAGGAGCTCACTGCACCCACGGCACTGCTACTCACTCTCAGCAAGGTGGGACCTCCCTCTGGGTCTCACGGAGATGATTTCCTGCCATCATGTGATCATGATTTTAGTAATTTTTCTTCCACATCACATTGCTCCTAACGTTCAGTATTTTCCTGGAGTGCTTTTATGGAGTCCGTTGTCGAGTTCTCGAATCTGATTGGTCAGAAGGTGTTCAACAGCAGCTCTGATAGTAATTCGGTCTACAAAGGCAAATCACAGGTTTATATCCACCCAACGTGTTTTATTCCTTTCTTACAACATGGGAAGTTTACTGTATTTAACATTATAAGAACCTCATTCTTCTACACATGTGATGTGATTTAGAGGCGACACTCCTTCCTCCTTCCTGCTGCCATTCTAGAAAGTTCAACACCTTCTGACCAATGAGAACGCCCCATTCAGCAGAGCCGTGCTATTCTTAGCCATAACAGGTCTAACAAGGTTATTTTTAGGTTATTCTTTCCATAATAAATTATTACCTTGTCTCAGCTATTCTACACAGGTCCCTTCTGGTCTATTTTTATTCAGGTCTGCTCTCGCCCATTCCAATAAAGGATTATCTATTATTAATTTTTTTTCCCCTGAAAGGAATACTCTTGTGCGTTTTTTCTTTTCTTTTCAACCTAATCTCACATTTATCCAGCACATTTATAGTATTATTTATTATAATCCATTCCCTTCTCTTGTGGTTAGTAACATATTTTTTTCCCAAACCACTTGAATTTCAATGTCTTAAAGCTGCATAGTGGAGCTTAATGTAGATCTGCGGTTATTATCCCTCACTGACTTTCCCTTGTGGCCGCTTGTGGTTGTAGCAGGCGGAACGGCAGGACCGACCTGTCACGATAAACGATCGTCTCACGAGGCGTCCGGGACCAAAGTGTGTCCCTACAGTCACCCAGCGTCCCCCAGTGCCACGTCCACCGCTACGCCACTCTCTACCTCCGCTGAGCTCTGCAAGACCTCGGCCAAGCACTTCAAAACCATGTGTAGGAGACCAACTCCTCCAGGTAGACATGCGCACACACACATGCGCACACTGGCTAAAAATATAAACTGCAGCGATCGTCACATTCTGCTCTTTTTATTTCCCCAGGTGAAGCGTTTCACCCAAACGAGCAGCACCAGCCGTCGGCGGATCTCTCCGTTCCACCCAACAGCCCGACGGGTCTCTCTTCTTCCCAGAATTCATCTCTGCTGCCCCCTTCCAGCAAACCCACATCCAATCAGCACGCTCCGTTCACTCCGTTAGTACCAAACCTTGGTGCCAAGCACCCGGGCGGGCAGGACAAACCCAGCGCCTGCAAAAACGCCAAACTGAGCTCCTCCATGATGGGCTGCAATCACCCGTGTAACGGACACAACACCAACGGTGCCGCGGCCTCCACTAACGTAGCTCATCTAACAGCCAGCACGTGCAGGTACGCCCCACTACGGGGATGTAATGAGAGATGTGGGAGATTTTTCTTAATCCTTGCAATTTAAATAATTCAGTGTAATCCTTTATGTAATGTCTTTTCTGAGGCAGTTCAGTACATTAGTGAAATATTTTATTTTGACTACAGATTGTTCCAGAAGCATTACTTTTTTTTTCTTTTCATTTTCGTTTCATTTTGAATTTTTGTTCTTTCGCAGTGTAAAGTGACGATGGCTGGGCCGTGTGTGTTTGTGGTGTTTATAGGGACCAGGCGTGTAAAGGGCACAAGCTGGTGAATGGTTCGTCGTTGTGCCAGCAGGCAGCGTGTGAGGGGGATGAAATGGAGGATGAGGACAGCGGCTCCGAGCGCAGCTCCTGTGCCTCCTCTTCCACGAACCAGCGTGACGGCAAATACTGCGACTGCTGCTACTGCGAGTTCTTTGGACATAACGCGGTAACTAAAATAAAGACATAAAGTTGCACTCAGATGAACTTGGTTATGGTCATGATTTAATATGAACCACTTGTTTCCATCCAAGTTACGTTTGGAACTGTGATAGGGGAGCTGATATGGTCGTAGAGGAGCTGATATGTAGCACAAGGTTCTGTTTTAAACCCAATGTTATTCTCCTTTTATATCCAGCCTCTTGGATATGTAATTCCCAAAAATAATATTGCAAATAGTAATAATATTAATCAATCATCAAACTGCTTTACAGTGCCCTCCACTAGTATTCACACCCTTGGTAAATATGAGCAAAGAGGGCTGTGAAAAAATGTCTTTGTGTTGTTTAATCGTTATATTTTTGTTAAAAATAAATCACAAAAATTCTCTGCTCTCATGGATATCAAACGATTACAAACAGAACACGGGTTTATCAAAAAAATATTTGTTAAATATAGGTGTGCCACAATTATTAGCACCCCTATGAATTCATATGAGAAAAATATATTTGAAGTATATTCCCATTATTATTTTATAGTTTTTAATACACTTGGTTGACTGGGAACAGGAAATTGTTCAACCATGACTTCCTGTTTCACACGGGTATAAATATAAGGTAACATACAGGCCAAATTCCCTTAGGCATTAATAACAATGGGTAAGACCAAGGGATATATCTGTGATGTATGGCAAAAGGTTGTTGAGCTTCACAAAATGGGAAGTGGCTATAAGAAAATAGCGCACGCATTGAAAATGCCCATTTCCACCATCAGGGTAATAATTAAGAAATTCCAGTCAACTGAAAATGTTAGGAATCAACCTGGAATTGGACGTGTGTCTATATTATCTCAACGCACCGTGAAGAGGACGGTTCGAGTGGCCAAAAAATCTCCAAGGTTCATAGCTGGAGAATTGCAGAAGTTAGTTGCATCTTGGGATCAGAAAGTCTCCAAAAGTACAATCTGTATATCACCTACATCACCACAATTTGTTTGGAAGGGTTTCAAGAAAAAAGCCTCTACTGTCATCCAAAAACAACCTCAAGCATCTTCAGTTTGCCAGACACTACTGGAACTTCAAATGGGATCGGGATCTATGGTCAGATGATGGTTTTGGTGCACACAGAGTGGTAGACATATGGAAAAGTACCTCATGTCTCTGTCAAATTTCAACAGATATTAAATGAAAACTTGTCTGCCTCTGCCAGAAAGCTTAAAATGGGCCGTGGTCGGATCTTCCAAGAGGACAGTGATCCAAAACATACATCAAAATCAACACAAAAATGGTTTACTGACCACAAAATCACTGTGCTGCAATGGCCATCCCAGTCCCCTGACTTGAAACCCATATAAAACCTGTGGGGTGAATTAAAGATGAGAGTCTGCATGGGGAGAGATTCTGTATGGAGGAGTGGTATCATCTCAGATCCATTGCCATGTATTCTCCAAGCTTATCAGGCATTATAAGAGAAAACTCAGAGGTGTTAACTTGGCAACGGGAGGTAGAACAAAGTATTGACTAAAAGGGTACCAGTAATTGTTGCACATCTATATTTAACAAAGATTTTTTTGATAAACTTGTTTTGTTTGCAATTGTTGATATCCATGAGAGCAGACAATTTTTGTGAATTTTTTTTTTTAATCAAAAGGTTGAACAATAAAGACAAATTTTCACAGCCGCCTTTGCTCATATTTACCAAGGGTGCCAATATTAGTGGAGGGCACTGTAAATATTAAAAGATTAGAGTATTTAAAGGTATAATAAAGACACATTATACAATGTATGATGACTCATGCAATTAATATTAGCCCTTAAAATCATTAGCAAGATCATACAATGATCAGAATGTTGGACAAACAAATATTGTCTTAATAAGGACGTAAAAGCATATGGCATTCCTGATGATCTGCGATTCCAAAGTTCCTGAGATTCAAGTGATAATCTGGATTAACAGAAGTGTTCAGGCTGGGTTATACCGGTTCAGGAGATCAGCAAGATATGCCTCAAATGGGACTGTGTAATGAATGCAAAACTTGAAAGATCTAATCTAGTGCTGTAATTAATTTTCTTTCTATAATACAGTACATCATAACTAGAAGCAATGTTCATATGCAGTGAGTTATGCTAATAGGTAGCCTATAATCCTATAGTTTAAGCCATGATTCTGTTCAAAAGCTCGGGAAGTGCTAATAGGCCGAATTGTTCAGCTGATGCCGAGTTATTCCATCAAAATAAATTTAAAAAATGACCTACATGAGGCATTTCGTCCTGCAGCCCCCTGCAGCTCCCACGAGCCGGAACTATGCGGAGATCCGAGAGAAACTCCGCTCTAGACTGACTCGTCGTAAAGAGGAGCTGCCTCAGAGGCAGGACCTGGACCCGGCTGTAACGAGCGCCATAGATCACCGGGACGTCGACGAGCTCCTCCACTTCATCAACTCCACAGAGCCCAAAAGGGTGAACAGCGCCAAGGCCGCCAAACGTGCTCGCCACAAACAGAAGAAGAAGGTACGGCTTCTTGAAGACATTTGAGTCAACACTGAGGCACAGATTATACTAACAAAAACTCGCATCAAGTGTTTCTATAGTACAGATTTTAATATGGAATATTAATCTTTGCTTTTACATGCCTATGTTCTGTCCAGGAGAAGGAGCGTGCACTACAAGCATGCAGCGAGCAGCGTTTGTCCTCTTCTCCTCAGCCAGAGGAAGTGGAGGAAGTGGAGGAGGAGGAGGAGGAGCGTGCTCCAGATGGTGAGGCTGGACGGCTACTCGAGTGGCCTCAGCTGGAACTGGAGCGCGTCAACAGCTTCCTAACGTCTCGCCTGGAGGAGATCAAGAACACCATCAAGGACTCCATTCGTGCATCGTTCAGCATGTACGACCTCAACCTCGACGTCAGCGACTTCCCCAAAAAAGCTGCCTCGCTAGAGGGCCAGCGCCTGCTGCCTCACCTCAACGGTTCAGCGACCGAGCCACAGCAGATCGACCTGGACCTCGCGCCGCTCTCGTTCAAAAACTTTAAAAAGAGCGTGAAGATTCTCCAAGGCCTTACCAGCGAGAATAACAACAGCAGCCCCCCTCCCACCCCCACTACGCCCACCCCCACAAACAACAATACCACCATCAACATCACTCCTGCGCCTAACGACGCACCCAAATCCAAAGACGAGACCAAGAACGCCACGGGCAACGCCGCCAAAGCAAAGAAGGGCAAGAAAAACCAGCGGCAGCAGCAGGAGCAGGTGTCCCAGGAGCAGCAGGTTAACTCCAAACCAGCTAAAGTGACATCTGGAAATCAGGAGAAAAGCAGTGAGGTGGAAAAAGGAGCCAGGGGAGGGTGCAGAGGAGCCCAGCAGCACGGGGAGTGTCAGAAAACCGGTAGCAAAAAGATAGAGGAGAGCAAGCAATCCTCCAAGCACAACGGCAACGCAGCCTCGAATGGGAACCATCACTCGGGTTCCAACACGCAGAGGGGGAAGAACGAGAACGAGACGCGAAGCAACAAATTGGAGCACGAAACAGACGGGAAAAGCAACTCAAACAATGTAGTCAACTTTCAGAACTCGCAGCAGCAACAACAGTCCAAAGGAAAGAATAAGAAGAACAAGAGCAAGACGGAAAAGTCCAGCAGTGCTATCGGTAAACTAATTTTTACAACAGGGTGGCATAGGGCTAAAATATCATACCACCATACTTGAGGACATTTCTACACAATATACACAATATATAATTTAGCTAACAAACTGTCTGCAAAACATTAGTAAAATAAACAAAACCTTTTTTTGAATATATATACTTTTCTTTAATGCCTACAGAAAAAAAAATCTTAAATCAAATCAATGTAATCCATTTACTGTCATTTAAAATGTAATTTGTAAAAACATAAAATGTACTTCACCATACCAACAATATCTCAGAAAACTGTATTGTGTAATCATTTATCATGATGTCCATATTATATCAATATATGGACCAGCCCTAGTGTTTCGCAAAAAATGAGAGCCTTCTGATTATTTCTTTTTGTTTATTGATATTTTCTTGCTGTAGCCTTTCTTGTTTTATTTAGATCTATTTATATTTATTTATTTATGTCAATAATTAATATTTTTTTTGCGCCTCAATAGATGATGTGTTCCTCCCTAAAGATCTGGATCCGACGGAGATGGACGAGATCGATCGCGAGGTCGAATACTTCAAGAGGTGAATCTTCATCTACAAATCAGCATATTATCCCATTCAGGAGTGAACGAATCACATGTTCAAATGCACTTGTTTGCTGCACACCTACGAATAAACAACTAATATCCCTGATGCGAAATCTGCTTGTCCAGAGCTCCTGGTTTGTGCACTCCTGACACTGATCTGTTGATGTACTTGTTTTAATCTCTTTGTATCATTGTGTCTCCCCCCAGGTTTTGCCTCGATTCAGCTAAACAGACACGACAGAAAGTGGCTGTGAACTGGTCCAACTTCAGCCTGAAAAAGATGCCGTCGAATGCAGCGCAGTAACATAGCACTCACTCACACAAACACACACAACACACACACGCCTGGATGATGGTAACCAGAGAACCCCACCAACTTCCCAATAGGACTCGACTCTCTCGACCACCTGATTGGTCACTCTATAGTCTATAGCCACTGTACTCCTGATCTGATTGGCTGGAGGTCACCGTCTGTCTCTGCCTCCCTCAGTGCGCCACGGGACTGTAATAGTCACACAGTCTGTAATCGTCCACCGGAGAGTTTTTTTTTTTTTTTTACTGTATCTCTTAGTAGAGCGAGGTCACTCGCAGGAAATCTCATTGCTTCATTTTGTAGTGTGTAAATATAATGATTTTACAATAAAAAAAAAAAAAAAAAACTGGTTTTAAACTCCAACCCATGGCACACCTCGGCCCGGTCACCCCACAATGTCTATTTATTTATTCTTCTGTTCCAAAAGGTACTTTTTAATTCTGACATGTGCTCATTGACAAAATAGTGCAGATACTGACAACATTACAGAAATGACATTGGGTGTTTTGGTCGCAGAGTGTGGAGGGGAAACTTTTTGGACTTGTCTGTATCAAACGTCTCAGTAGAAGCATTCCGAAATAAATACGTTATATTTATTTCCCAGCACGCACCATTTTATACTGTTCACCTCTCGCAGTAGTTGATTTTCCTTAAATTATGATGAAATCTGTAACTTATGCTATATAATAGCTCTATCACATCTCGCAACAATTTCGCAGACTTGACCTGATTTTAGATCAGTATCAAGGGTGCCAACATTTTTATGGTTTAGACGCATTTGCGGCATTTAAGTAAAACACCGGAAAACTACCAAATGTGAATGAAAATCAAGGTTGCAATTTGAGAAATACACGTTTGCGGTTTCTTTTCTGCATACAGACGTTATTTACTACGTAAAATCTTGTGAGCCAATAGAAATCAAGTAGGCAGGGCTGTCTTTTTTTGTTTGTTTGTTTGTTTGTTGTTGTTTTTTTGGGTGGGTGGGTGGGTGGGGTTCTGTGGTAAGAGATGTTGCTTATTATGAAGTAGCACTCATGCTCTGTTTTATTACTGCTGCTTGGTGCACATTTTAAGGGGTGGATGGTGGTTTTTTTTTTTAAGTTTTTTTTTTTAAAATATGTATCGCATCCACCATTATGTGCCAGATTTATTTTTATTTATTTCTGTTTTGTTCCTCTGAGACGTGTGATCAATACAAGCCCGGGGACATAAAGTACTTAAAAAGGTTAGTGTGGGACCATGTAAAACATATTTGCCCTTTCCCCTTCTTCTTATTATTATGAGTATTCTTGGACATGTTGGACAAATTTTTAAAAACGAAACAGCAACAAAAAAAAAAACACTAATATATACAGCAATGGTGTATCTAATACCTGTGTCTAACACTTTCATCACATGAAATCCTCAAAGAAAAAGGGAAAAGGTCGATGAGACTTCCCTTGCATGCCTCTCCAAACTGACGGTTGGGTTCCAGATGAGCACTGGGCGTTCTCCGGGTTCAGTCTTGTCTTTGTGCTCCTGAGAATCCTCCTCTGTAGTCGTACGGCTGTTCGGCTGCGTGCCGGTCGCTCAGCCTCCCTCTCTCTGTAGTCGCTGCTTGTTGTAGTTTGGCTTAGACCGAGTTCAGATGGATTAAAAAAAAAAAAAAAACAACTTCCTGTCCCGGTGTTTTCTATGTCACGTTCGGTATCGAGGACCTGTATTTAATTTTTTTTCTCTCTGTTAATGATCTTCAGCGCCATGGTACAACATTCATGGCGTTAAGCCTGATTATCGCTCTGCACGTGTTCGTATGTGTCGCCACCTTCATACCTTGAATAGACAAAATCTTAAAATAACGATTCTGTCGGGACCTGGGAATAAAATCAATGACCGACGACGCTCCGTCTCTTTCTCGGCTCGAGATGAAAAACACGATGAGTTTTTTAAAAAATCTGTTCGAGCTGTCATTTTCCTGTTCTACATCTCTGATGCTATCCAGGTTATATTGAAATAGGAGACATTATTTTAAATGTTTGGAATGTAGATTTATACTATACCATTAAAGGCCAAGTGTATGTTGGCTTTTTTTGTTGTTTTCTTTTTCTTTCTTTCTTTTTTTTTTTTTAATTATTCACTTTTGATACTGTGAAAATCTTTCATTCAGAAAGATTAAAACATGACAGTTTTGAAAAAAAAGAAACAAGTGTCGTGTTTGATTTCTGTCAGAATTTTTAAGGAATTCTTACGCTAAAATGGTGTAGTGTAGAGATCATTGGATTATATATGAACAGGCAGACAAATCCACAAGTATTGGCACCCTTTAAGAGAACAGGCAGAAACGATTGTATAAAATTGTCTAAATCTAAATTTTCCAGTCAAACAGTAGGAAAAATTATCCCTTTTTTTGTGTGTGTCTGTGTTAAAGCCACTGTTATAAAAAACATTTATTATATTATATTACCACTTGTGGCAAACTATGTATTTGTTTATTTTTGTATCCATCTATCTAGTGATGTATTTTTTTTTTTTATTGACTCCCAAATGTTTTATTTATTTATTTATTTATTTTTATATAACTGCAAACAAATTGTCATTGTCTACAAAAAAAGAGAAAAGTTTTCAGTCTTCAGAAACTCTGTGGGTGACTTATCCTGATGCGGTTTATTTTGCCTCTTGGGGTTTCAAAATCAAGCTGTTTGGAAAGGTTGCATGAAAGAAAACCTTCCTTGAAAGCCTATACCCCCAGCCCCTTTGTGGATAAGAGTAAAGACTCCCTGCTTTAAAGGGTTTCTTCAACCATTACTAGATCAGCCTCAGTGATATAATAGTTTTCATCTGAGGTTTCAGTGAACATTAACAGTAGGGGTGCTATCCATCCATCCATCCATCCATCTTCTATACCGCTTATCCGTTTCAGGGTCACGAGGAAACCTGGAGCCTATCCCAGGGAGCATCGGGCACAAGGCAGGGTACACCCTGGACAAGGTGCCAATCCATCGCAGGGCACAATCACATACACACTCACACACCCATTCATACACTACGGACACTTTGGACATGCCAATCAATAGGGGTGCTAATAATTTGTAAATCAGTGTTTGCAAAGCAAAACTTAAAAGCACATTTTGGTTTTAAATCAACTTAATGGTCATGTGTTGAAAATACACATTGTCATCATGTGTTTACCAACCAAATGTCACTTATTGCTTGCGTTATATGTTTATTTTTAATTGGTCAAGAAGGGTGCGAATAATTTATCAGTATGGTTAATATAAATTAAACACAGTCTTACACAACCTCAAACTTCGTAAATTTCTGTTCATGTATGAGGCTTATAAACGACAAAGGTTAATTTTTCCCACTCATTTTTTAATTTCTCTCCACATGTGTCTTCTCTCCATAATCGCCTTCACGTAAAAAAAAAAAATAGATTGGACCCTCCGCCTTGCCGTATGAACGTAATGTGTGCGTACTTTCCTGTTTTTCATACCCGTATTGTGCCAAACCCTGCATCAAGGAGCGCGATTAGTTAGTTGTCCTAGCAGAGGCGTGGTTGCGTGCAGTGTCCAATCAGCGCACTGCTTGTATGGCGCACTAGCAAATCTGCACGCTGGATGAGAGGTATTTCAAAAAGGGTAGGATAGAAAATATAGCTCTGTAAACAGTATCTAGCATACTAGCCAAACACGAATCTGCTCTGCATATCAGCACGAAATATTTGCTCAGACAGATAGTTAAACAAATCAACTCGCAATGGATACCGAAGCCAAACCCAGAAAGGTAAGTTAGTATCATTGTGTAGTTATTACTGACTATATTTTTTTCTGAAACTGAGCAAACTAGCAAACGTTAGCGTATGTGCGCTCGCTAGTTCCTTAGTGATTAGCAAGCGTATAGCTCATTAATACAGTTAATAAACTTACTGTTTAATGTATGAAGCGTCAAAGCTTGATTTTTAAATTAAGTATATGTTTTAATGAAATGTGCTAGGTGATCGTGGTCTTGGTGTATCGTAAGTTAAATGCCGAGCTAATTGAGTTTATATAGAGAACGCTACACCCATCCATGCTGAAAAAAACAAACAGCTAAAACCAGTCTAAGCTAGTTGGCTGGTCTTAGCTGGTCTCCCAGCCTGGTCATAGCTGGTAGAGCAAGCTGGTTTTGGACACCTTTTTTTTTTAGATGGTCAGGCTGGTCTTAGATAGTTAGGCTGGTCAGCGTTGGTCAGGCTGGTCTTAGCTGGTCATAGCAAACCAGACTTAACTGCTGATGTTGGCTGGGTAACATATAGACTAGTTCATTGTATTAAAAAAAAAATGATGATGATAAAAAAAAATGCTAAAGAATCTCTGATTGATCTGATTGACCAGTTTGATTAACTGGTCACATGATGTCTTCTATTTTTCCTGAGAAAATAGATTTAACTAAACTTGTGTGTGTATAGGATTACAGGGTTGAAAAAGAGATATAAAATGAGAAGTTTAAGGGGGTTAGGCAAGTTACAATTTAAACTAGTTCAAAATAAAATTTAAGAATTCATTACATTTGACAGAATCACATTAAACAGAAATGGAAAAAAAATGATAGGTGGGGTCAGTTCTGAAAGTACTTCACATTCACATATGATACTAATGTTGTTATTTATTATTATATAAAGACTGTCTGTTTCACGTGTAATTTGTGTCCAAGTCTATTGAATACTGACATTTTCAAAATAAAAAAGCTGACTTTATTTGGTCAGACAACCTATGGTGATGGTATTTGTTCAGACAATATTTTAATCTGGTATGATTCACAGCATGCTACAGATTATATGTTCCAATTTATTTGTGCATCCAGTTTAATCATTTTGTTGTAGAATTTTCTGATATAATTTAGATTATTAACAACTGAAGTAAGTAACTATACTGTTTAGTTAAGTTATAATAAGTTAAACTATACTACCAAGCCTGCCTGACTACCCTTGTAATCACCCTTATCGGTAGATAGAACTAATAAAACAATCTAATTAGTAAATAGGTAAGATGAACACCAGCTTGACGGGGAAATCAGCTGACCCATCATTTAAAACCATCTGAACACCAGCTTTGCCAGGCTGGTAGATCAGCTAACCCACTGACCACCTAAAACATCTGAACATCAGCTTTGCCAGGCTGGGAGACCAGCTGACCCATCCACCATCTAAAACATTGAACACCAGCTTTGCCAGGCTGGGAGACCAGCTTAAACCAGATACATCCAGCTTAAACCATCAAAGACCAGCCAACCAGCCTAGGCTGGCTTTAGCTGGGTATTTTTCAGTAGGGATGTCACGTTTTTAATAAAAAACGCTGCTTCATGAAGTTTTGAAACCTTTATGAATCTTCTGTTTTGAGTCAGTGGTTCGGAGCAAGTATCAAATTGGGCAAGTCACGTGATTTCAGCAAACGAGGCTTCGTTACGTCGTTACTGTTTCGAAACTCTGATGGTTGCCACTAACTAGGGGGTGTTAATCTCAAAGTGAACCAGTATCTACTATGGTTTTAACTAGAGCTGCAACAACTAATCAATAAAATCGATAATAATCGATTATGAAAATCGTAGTCAACGAATCTCATTATCAATTAGTTGGTCTGCACGGCACAGGGGAGATTTACTCATTACATTACTTCTGTTCAGAGAACACGCTTCGGAGAGTAAATAGTAAAGTTGTGTCCCAAATGAAGTACTATACACTTACACTGTGCACCGATTACTCTACCATCTAGTGTGTGGATTTTAGAAAGGTAATATCATCTCAAATGGAGCACTAGCGCGTTTTTACTAACCGGAAGTATAAGCCACTTCCTAGTTGATGGCACTTGACGTCACACACACGTAATGCGACACCGCTAGCTTTAGCCTCAGAGTCACAGACAATGACTTTCTTCACTTTACTGTTTCTGTCAGCGTTACCTTTTATTCCCAACATGACCTCAGTCCTCATCAGACGGAGTCGAAATCATCACGTGACTGGGGAAGAAAGTGCATCCTCTATGGCAGGGGTGGCATTTTATATTAAACACCGCCAAGAAGATTTCTAAACTTTATAAAGCAGAGTTTCTGCAGCACGGAAGCATGACAGTGATGTGGTCGCGTGTTGCTTAAAAGGTTTAATTTAATTCCAGTTATTGTCGTCATATGTTGTATTTGCGCGCTTGCAGTGGAACTCCCGTTGTTTATTATAACGGAAGTGATGTGTTAGTAATGAGCCCGTGTTGCTCCTCACGCGCGATGCAGACGCGGTGATACAGAGTGTAGCGCGAGTAAGATCTGTAATGACTATTTAAAACACTATGATCAAAAGTAAAATAATATGCCTAAAGGCACCGAGTAACAGAAACCACAAGGTGCAGTGAAAGTGAGTTTTTATTATTAATTTAGGACTGTAGTTTAATTCAGTGCTTTTTGTGCATCCATAAAAAATAATTCTATCTATCTTATTTAGTTAGTTTGTATTTATATTATATATAAGTACTTAGGCATTATTTTTTTTTTATGGATTCATAAAAAGCACAGAATTAAACTACAGTCCTAAATTAATAATATATATTCTTGTGTGTGTGTTGGGTTCTTTTCTGTTTTGGACAAACAGTTGTGTAAAGTTTTGAATTTATATTTGTAACACTCAGTTTGTGGATTTTATTTTAAATAAACAAAAAAAGGCACTGAAAGTTTACCCCGTCCCATCCGATTAATCGATTAATCTAAATAAACAAATAAAAATAAGTAAATAATCGGCCAAGTAATCGATTACAAAAATAATCGGTAGATGCAACCCTAGTTTTTACTGATTTCGGGTCAGTTTTATTATGTATGTTAATAAAACTGAGATCAATCAATTGTGTTTATACTGATCCATGATCAGCGCTCACTGAAGGATGCCTAGTTAATCACCTGTCGTGAAATCCCACTAGATTTTACTATTAAACAAACAAAAAAGCCACGGCCAGATGTTGTGGGTTATAGAGTTGGCAGGGAGAAAATGGACGATTTGGCATTTGAAACATATTGTAAAATTAGTGGAATAAAAAGACCAAGGTCGATTGTTTGGGAACATTTTGAGAACTTGGAAAACAATATTGTGAATTGTATGGTTTGTGATCAACACCTGACATACCACAATAACACCTCAACAATGTTGCGACACTTGCACTACAAACACCCGCAAGTAGCTGATGGGCATCCTTAATGACATTTTTGTCAGTTTTAATTTTTGTAAAACATAACTTCCCTTTAACACACACACAGGCTTATAAGGCTTGAAACAACATATGTCAAATAAATAAAGTGCATTGTTACAAACCATACCTGGACCTTAATATCACCACACTACTTCTCCTGTGTCATAACATTACCCCTTTATTTTGCTAGTGTTTTATAGGCAGCTTTAATGACAAACACGTGCGTGTATAATTAAAAAGGTAGAGTGATAGTAATTGCATGCAAATGCTCTGATTAGCAAAGACCCTAACTTAAACACCGAACACAAGCACTAATATTTAATGATTTGTAAATTATATTGAAAACATTGCGCTGTTGTGAAGATATTTGCAATTGTTTTAAAGGTGCCATTATGTTTGGGCCTAGAGCTCGTTGCTTTTACATGGTTTTGACCAGCAGGCGTCGCCAGCGTGTGGTATTTTGAACGCTTCGAAGCAGTGAATCATTTTGCGAAGCAATTAGTTCAGTTGACTTGAAGCTTTGAAAAGCTTTGTTTAATGTACTATTAAATGGTACAAAAAACGTTTTATGTATCATTTAATGGTTTATAAATGAACGACTCGATATTAACCGTCTAATTTACTGTATAGAGTTGCTCAAATGGTTGTTTATGTACTAAATAATATATATAAAGTGTGATTTAATATGAGCCATTTTTACACTAAGTAGTTTAGAGGTTGACCATCTGGTTTTACTGATAACTAAGAGGGTATTACCTGCTGATAACCAATTAATCAACCGATAGTTTTTAAAATTGATACTGAATGAAAACATAACACAAAGTAAAAAAAATTAACTTTATTACAAAAATACTGTCAAAAAAGTACTGACTGTATCATGAAAATGTACTGTACTTTTAAAAATTGAAATACATATATAAATATCAGTATATTTTAACTACTAAGTAATATCAAAGTAAATAAAATATATATACGTCCAAACTAGGGATGCACCGAAATGAAAATTCTTGGCCGAAGCCGAATATAATTAAAAACTTGGCCAAAGGCTGAAGGCCGAATACTGAACACGTTTTTTCATGTTTTTTTTCCCATTTATTTTGCCATATTTTTTTCACCATTGCATAAATTAAATAGTCAAAATGTGCTTTTTACTATTTTGTCTTGCTTTTCAAAGAAAAAAAATCTATTATAAAAACAAAATTTCAAAATATTTATTTAACACTGAACATTTTTTTTTTTCATTCCAGCAGGCATAGGCTACCAACAAGGCACAATATAACTTTAAATAAATAAATGAGTAAAATAAAAATATTTTTATGTGGTCATCTTTGAGCCCCCCTTGAATAGCCTATGTTAGGCCTATAACTGACTGCTGAAAGAATGGAACACTCTGAAGCCTACAACAAAAAAGTGCAAAAAAAAAAAAAAGTGCGGTCACTAAATGAATTCTTTTAGTGACCGCTTCTTACGTAGTAAATTTCAGAAGTGAATTTATATAAATAAAATACCAACCGTAATTGTTTTACACTCAGTATTATACCTACAAAAGGTAGCTTGACAATTTTGATTGTATACTACATATGATTTTTCTAAGTCAGTGGTTCTCAAACTGGGGACCACATTGAAATTCTAGAACATTAGTTTTTTTTAATTGATTTTACCTGTATGTAAGTCGGGATTGTGAACCTTTACACTATGATGCACAGAAAAATGAGAAATGTTAATAAATGAAATCAATTATACACAGCACACTAAGATACACATCAAACAGAGACATCTGATGATATACCAATGTATAGTACTGTTAGCCACATGCTGATAAAACCTAAGACTATTTAAAATGGATACGTTTTTCGATCGAGAACGTGGTCTCTTATCTGAGAAAGTTAATACAGAAGAGCTTAGCGTGGGGAAAAAAAACTATGCTGCGAAGGGGGTGCGCCTTGTGAGAATGTGAGAATTAGCATAATCATGTGACTCCTTGTCAGACAAATTCACTGGGTAATGTTCACTGGGCAATAAAAACAGTTGTAGCTTTTATTTTGTAGCAAGAGTGGAACATATAGTAATTTAGTACAATAAGCTACTGATAATTAAATTATAATTATAATTATGGAAAATTAAGTCAACATAAAAGACATTGATGAATGAATGATTATCCATGACTTGCCTACGTACTACAGAAAGTATATGAACCATTTTAACACTGCGCAAGTTAAAAGGTTATTTCTCGACAACTCTGTGTGACTTTTCGAATATTAAGTTTGTCATGATATTTTAATTTCCAGCGAAACTACACAGAGGAAAAGTCCGCTTCAGAGCCTTCAGACGATGATGACTATGTGCCATATGTTCCTGTTAAGATTAGAAAACAACAGTTGGTACGTACTAAATGTTACCCCCCATTTCATCATTATTTCATCTGTATTCTGATTTTATGTATTCTCAGTGCATGACTGATGGACATGTTGGGTTTTTGTTTGTTTGTTTGTTTTGTTAATCACAATTGTGTTCAAATTTGGTGTTGAACATGATGCATCATTTGCGATGTGGGTTTGGACTCTCAGTTGCAGAAGATGATGCGTTTCCGAGGCAAGGGTTTGACAGAGGAGGACCAGAAGGACAGCGGAGGAGAACAGAAGGATGAGGACGAGGGTCTCGGGCCACGCTCCAACGTCAGCCTGCTCGACCAGCACCAGTACCTGAAGGAGAAAGCCGAGGGTAGCGTAGACACTTGATCCTTCTGTGGCTTCTCATTGTAGAAAAGCATTTACAAGAAGGGTTTAAGATGTCGACTTGAATCCTTGCTCTTAGACAAAACTAGTTTTGTCTTCTAATAGTGGAATTAGATTTTTGACTGTTTGTGTGTTAGAGTTATGAACCGGTTCGTTTTTTGCAGCCCGGAAGGAGTCAGCAAAGGAAAAGCAGCTGAAGGAGGAGGAGAAGATTCTGGAGAGTGTGGCTGAGGGCCGAGGTGAGTGCATTTGGGAGATTGCAGGCAATTGAATGCACATGCAAGAAAATATGTAAATTGGGGCTTCCTGAGTGGTGCAAAAGAAAAGCATTCACAATATCATATGGAGGTCATGAGTTTGAATGCCACAGCCATCCATAGCCCGGAGTGTAGAGGGCAAAATTGGCCGTGCTCTCTGGGTGTGAGGGATGGATGGTATACACTGTCACCTGTCAGACACAGCGACACTAACCAATCGTGGGCATCTGTGAGCTCATCATGTGACACAGCATGATGTGGGAGAGCTGGTTAGTGGATATTTGGCAAGACCAAACTCTGGGAGGGGAAAAAATAAATTGATGCTGTGGTCAAGAAATCAATTTTTTAGAAGTTAAAAAGAATTGATAAGCTCTTATTAGTGTTAGTTGAGCCATGGTGAGGGTCAGGGTATGTGGTCATGGGGGTATTCACTGATAAAAGTGTAGATGTTTCAGTGCCTTAAAGAGTGATGTATAACTTTAAACAAGTTTTAGCTGGCTTTAATGCCAAGTAATGCTATTTTTATAAATTAATTTATTTAAGTTGAAAGGTCAAAAACACTTTTGTGTACTTGGCCAACATGCCATATGTGAGTAAGCATACATAAAATATATATGCATCATATCAGAATTTTCTGTGTCTATTTGTCCCCTTTAGCTTTAATGTCTGTCAAGGAGATGGCAAAAGGTATCACCTATGAAGACTCTATTAAGACCAGGTGACATGTCTTCATCATATTGTACTAGTTATTTTCTGTATCTGTGTGATTATATCTTGCATAGTAGAGTAAAGTATTGTGTTTTTCTTGCTCTGTTAAGCTGGAAAGCTCCTCGTTACATATTGAACATGCCCATAGTGAGGCATGACCGGGTGAGGAAGCGGTACCACATCCTGGTGGAGGGCGACGGTATCCCTCCGCCCATTAAGAGCTTCAGAGAGATGAAGTTTCCTCAAGGTAAAGGAAAACCTGATGGAAAATTTCTGCAATGTATTCATTTGCCACTCTGTTTATAAGACACATGCAACTATAAATCAGTGCAGGTCATGTTAAAATTGTAAGTAATATTCTAATGTTATAATGACTAACAGCAGTGTCTAGAAGCAAAAAAGTTTTTATTGCACTTTATTTTAAATCAGAAAACCACTTTTTTCTCTAATTCTATCAATTATAGCAGTGACAGAAAGAAGAAACGAAAACAATATAATTTTGTTTAAAAAACTGCATACCAATAAAAGTATAATTATTAAATACATTTTAATAATGTAAGGGAAATAATAGGCTGGTTAAAAGCTAACGTGAAAGAAAAGTTTTTTTAATGTATCTTTTAAACTGTAAATATGATTTTACTAGTATTTAATGTACCATGAGTACAATAGATATCGAAAGTGACTAATGACCTATGAGCTAGCTTTAGTTAATCTTTACAATATTGCAGTTATATGTGATTAATTATGCCTAACATTACTTAAAATAGTTCAGTCTGACAATCATTTAAATTAATCTTGTATATTATATATTTAAGTCAAATATTCACCAATGACTTTAAAACATATTTTGCAGCAATTCTGAAAGGTCTTAAGAAGAAAGGAATTGTGCATCCAACCCCCATCCAGATCCAGGGAATCCCGACTATGTAAGATCCCAGTACTAAAAACGTAGAGACGCTCCGATTTGGTAAAGAGAAGCATAACGTGCCTCTGGTCATCGTTGTTGTTGTTAATGGTTTATTCCTGTCTGTGTGTAGTCTTTCTGGCAGAGATATGATTGGCATTGCGTTCACGGGCTCAGGGAAGACTCTGGTGTTCACTCTACCCATCATCATGTTCTGTCTGGAGCAGGAAAAACGCCTGCCCTTCTGCAAGAGAGAAGGACCCTACGGACTCATCATCTGTCCTTCTGTACGCGCACGTGCATGTACACATGCCATTTTAACAGCAATGCTGTGAGAAGTAACAGGATTATACAGGGATATGAAGTTTGCTGTGCCTTTCTTTTCCTGCAGAGGGAGCTGGCGAGGCAGACGCATGGCGTCATCGAGTACTATTGCAAGCTCCTGGAGGATGAGAGTGCGCCTCAGCTGCGCACTGCCCTCTGCATCGGGGGCATGTCCGTCAAAGAGCAGATGGAGGTGGTCAAGCAGTAAGTGTGTGTTCTTAGAAACACTTTACTCTGCAGAGCCAAGACACATTAACTGCAGCTGCTCTCTGAAGATGAAATAGCATAATGAATACATGACTCAGATAAGTTAAGTACATCCTAATCTGAGTGTAATGACGTGTTTTTCAGCGGCGTACACATGATGGTGGCCACGCCGGGCCGTCTAATGGACCTGCTCAATAAGAAGATGGTGAGTCTGGATATCTGTCGATACCTGGCACTGGACGAGGCTGACCGGATGATCGATATGGGCTTTGAGGAGGACATCAGGACCATCTTCTCTTATTTTAAGGTGAGCTGTTTAATCATGGTTTCTAGCCTTTAAAGCTGTGGTCAGGCATTTTTTTTTTTATCTAAACGTGTTTCATGTAATATTTGATGAAGTTCTCCTCAATAAAATTTCTGCTCAGAGGAGCTCTTTGGTGCAGAGAAACTGGGAGAAAATATATGATATGGCTCACTAAAAATAAACCAACCAGGCGAAAGAGGCGTTCTCCGCTAACATAATTCTAGCTGTGTGTGTGTTTTGGGGGTGTGGCTTTGTTTGCTTCTGCTTGCCACACAACTGCATTTTAGCCATGTCACTAGCTGCCTTTACATGGACAACAATAATCCACTCTTAATCCAATTAAGACCATACTCTAATTAAGAAACTACCATGTAAACATCAATTTTTATTTACCTTAATCTAATTAACGTCATAATCGAAGTAAGCAATAATCTAATTAAGACAGGTGGAGTATTCCTGTTTTAGTCGCATTATGGACGTGTATTACAGACATGTAAACACCTTAATCACATTATGAGCGTCATGTGGGAGTTTTCACTGCATTTTGCGACAGGACACGATCACACACGGCAGCGCAACCGTTTTACAGTGAACAAGAGAGTTCGGCTGCATCCCCAGTCGCATACTTCCCTACTATAGGCCTGTAGTGGGGAAAAATACATGCATCTCGGCTACTATATAGACGGTAACTACGCGATTTGGGACACACCCATGGCTTCAAGCAGTTGTCTATTCGGCTTCAAGCAGTCGTCTATTTGCACGTATAGCATGACTAATAATTAACCACACTTGAAGCGTTCGTAAAAAATTTAAATAAAAACACCCAAAACTGTATACGGTACCATAACGAAGACGAACTGTATGTTGATGCGTGAAATTCTGGAGGGACGTCGGACGGCGTGGCGCGGTGACGTAATGACGCGGGCTCTTAATCTAATTATGATCAATAACACGTAAAACGGGTACATGACAGGGGTATTCTAAAAGCGACTCATGTAAACACCTTAATCACATTATTACCTTACTTAGATTAAGGTCAATAATTAGATTATTGCTGTCCATGTAAACGTAGTCACTGAGTAAATGATTGAAATTTGTGATTTCATGTTGCAGTTTAGTTGTAAAAATAATCACACACCAAAATTAGGCTAGTGCAAAAAAGAGGGTCATATATTTCTCTATAGTGTCCGAAACTATGCTGTGTTCACTATATAATGCAGTATTTTTTTTCCCCATGTTCTGTTAAAAAATCTAGTGCACTGTTTTAATCCGGGGGGGGGGGGGGGAAGAACCGTAATGTTTGGTTTGATTGGTTTGGTTGATTGGTTTGGTCACCCTCACCTCTGAGAAACAGTCAGTTACTAATTCAACACTTCGTGTCGTAAAGTCATTTTTGCAATCAGGTGTTTTCAGTTTAATGTTGATGATAATTATGAGTCTTTATTGGTCACAGCACAGTGAAATTCTTTTCTTCACATACCCCAGCAAAGGGCCCAACACTGGCAGCTTGGCAGTGCTGACTCTTGAACCCCTGACCTTCCGATCAGTAACCCAGAGCCTTAACCACCAAGCCTTTATAGTTTATAGTTGTCTCGGTTAATTTATCGTCCTTATGGTTCATGTGAATATCAAAGTTAACTAACGTGGGTGCTTATGTAATAAAATTGTGAAACATAGAGCACTTTTTGACACTTTACATAGATTAGATTATTTAGATATATTTAAAAAAAAAAAACCCTATGATATCCTCACCGTTTTTTATATATAATATAAAATATATATATATATATATATATATATATATATATATATATATATATATATATATATATATATATGTGTGTATATATATATATATATATATATATATATATATATATATATATATATATATATATATATATATATAAATATAAATATAACATATAATTTATGTATATATATATTTATGTATATATATTTATATACCCAGGTTTTTCCTGGGTCCAAAATAGTCTTCGGTGGTGGCTGACGGGCATGATCCTCCACACACGCAGTAAAAAGTACCCAACCCACATGATCTGTGAGCCCAATGCAGATAGTAAATTTCAAATAAATGCAAAGAAACAGTTTGAGATTTGTGCTTATCCTATTTATTCATGAAATAAAAAACAATCACGGTCAAGACAGATAAACTATTTTACATGTAAAAGTCACCATTACCACAACCTGCAGATGACCATTTAACTCATCTCTTTTTAATACTGTAGAACCTTTTCACCAGGAATCTGTAGTCGATTTCATCTTGATGGGCCCCATCCACAGCCACCTTGCAGCATACATCTAAATGTTGGTCCTTAGGCCTGTTGCAGTTCTCGTTATACACCGATTCAGACTGTGACATCTCGTGAGTTCAGTATTGGACAGATCAGTTGTTTTAACCATTCAGTAAAATGAATCGGTTCAAAGGAGTCATTGGGTCGCGAATTGGACATTAGTGGACGTGGACGCGTTGTGTGCTAATCCCAGCTGTTAGGACGTCACAAAAGATCTGTGACAACACAGAAAACACTTCTTCACTGGAAAGGATCATTTTTTCTGTTTATTGAAAGTGTGGTTTATGTCACCTGCATGTGTGGAATGCTTGTCAGAGAAGATAAGGTGACTTTTTTGAGTACAAGTCACACCCAGCAGTAATTCAGGGGAAAAAATGCCAGATGAAACATGGATTCGGTCTTCCGACCTTTTACCATCCTGTCAGTTGATTTTGAATAATATGTGCGAGGGAGAGAGAGAAAAGACAGTGCTTAGTTTGAAGACAGAGAGAGCGCGCCGGGGAGGGTCTCTCTGCTCGTTCTCTCCCTCAGTTAACATGCACCCTATCACAAGCGCAGCAGTCATCTACATCACTCCTAAATCACAACAACTGATCAAATGAGGCTTTGGCAGGACAAAAATTCGTTTTGGCGTTCGGCAAAAAATTTTCAATGCTGGAAAAACCCTGTATGGTATTAGTAGCTGTACTTAAAATATGTAGTGTTTGTAAATATGGTTGTGTTTTTGTTTTTCTTTGATGGCCTTATTTTGTGATTTAGGGTCAGAGACAGACGCTGCTCTTCAGCGCCACCATGCCCAAGAAGATCCAGAACTTCGCCAAAAGCGCTCTGGTCAAACCCGTCACCATCAACGTGGGCCGAGCCGGTGCTGCCAGCTTGGACGTCATTCAGGTGAGTGTTCTGTGCGCACGATAGGACAAATTGTAAATCGCGTATTATCTTGAGATCGACCGAAATTGATTTTTTTTTTAATAACCGATAGCGATATTTTGCATGTTCATGTGCCCGATAACTGATATTTATTTATAGTTTTACTTCTGTTTTTGACACAATCGTAACACCACCATTGAACCGATTAAACCCTTTTATTTCTAAGAATTTTGTGAGTTTCACTTCCTCCTTGCATACAAAACAGAACTCTTATTTATAAACCAATAAATAGAGGGGTCTGAAAGAATGGGAATAATAAAAATAAAATGCACTGTTACTAAAGTGTTTATTTATTTATTTATTTATTTATTTATTTATTTAATTTTTTATTTAATAAAAGCTTCGACGAGGTACACGGATTACGTGACTCCATCAGTTTGTCTATTTCTGAGCAACAACTATAACATGCTGTATGTTGCATAATGTTAAGTTAAGGCTCTGGGTTACTGATTGGAAGGTCGGTGGTTAAAGCCCAGCACTGCCAAGCTGCCACTGCCTGGCCCTTGAGCAAGGTCCTTAACTCTCTCTGCTCCAGGGGCGCTGTATCATGGCCCTGCACTCTGACCCCAGCTTCCTGACAGGCTGGGGTATGCGAAGAAAACAATTTCACTGTGCTCTACTGTATATGTGACCAATAAAGACTCATTATCATTATAATAAGCATTTATGTAACACATCTAAATTGTGCCTTAACGGCTGTTATGTGAAATAGTTTATTAATTAAAGCAAAGCAAGTATACTTTACCCGTTTAGTGCTGCAATAATGCTCCTGCACGCAATTCTCATTACACCCACATCATGGCGCCATTTAGCGGGTTTTCCGATATTACAATACCGATAATTATGAAAAAATGCTTAATACCAGGAAAAATGTCCGTAAAGCCGATTATCGGTCGATCTCTAGTATTTTCATAGGGCAGCAATAACAAGAGAGGACGGGTCTGACTCCAGTCTCGCAGCTTTGCATGGGTTGGTGACTTCACCACACTCAGAGTGGAAACTTAATTTTGCGGTGTTGCGACAGGAAGGTGAACCTGACGTAGAGCTTGTAGTGCCAATAAAGTGGGTAGTCATTGCTATAACTGTATTTCAACATTGCATCTTATTTCATTGCTTAATTCTTCCACAGGAAGTGGAGTATGTCAAAGAGGAAGCAAAAATGGTGTACCTTCTGGAGTGCTTACAGAAGACACCACCTCCCGTACGTACCACAAGCTTTCTTACACATTTTATTAGAAGAATACTTGGACAGGACTAACTAGTACAACCCCCTGTTCTCACATTTATCACAGCTTTTTTTGTGGGGGTTTTACATTAAGCTATCTTGGTTATCTAATCAGTCATTCATGTGGCAGAAGTGCGAGGCAAAAATAATCACGCAGATACATGTCAAGAGCGTAGGCAATGTTCATATAAGAGAAAAAAGGGTGTAGAGTGTGGTGGTGGGGGGGTGTAGAGTGTGCTCTCTGTGACTTTAACCGTGACCTGGATGTTGGTATCTGATGGGCTGGTGCTGTGTAAACTCTAGAGACTGTTGTGTGTGAAAATCGCAGGAGAACAGCAGTTTCTGAAATACTCAAACCCGCCCATGTAGTGAAGTTTGATGTGAAAAGTACCCAAAGCGCTTGAACCTGTATCTGCATGATTGCATTGCATTGCGCTGCTGCTACATGATTGCGCTGGTGTTCCTAATAAAGTGGACGGTGAGTGTATATTATATTGCATTAATAATACACGTGTCTGAAGTAAAGCCGACAGCGTAATTCCCTCTCTGATAGAATGAATGACAGTTCTCATAAAATTACGAAGATGCGCTCCAGTAGAGGACAAACGTTTGCCTTATTTCGTATAATCCTCTCTCTCAGGTGTTAATATTTGCTGAGAAGAAAGCAGACGTGGACGCCATCCATGAGTATCTGCTCCTCAAAGGTGTGGAGGCAGTGGCGATCCATGGAGGCAAAGGTAAAACACCATCTAACATACTTTTATAACAGCAATATGGACTTTTTATTTTTAGTAAAATAAATAAATCCGAATTCAATTAATTCCTTATTATACAATGTCTTAGTGCAGAACTAATGCTGAGCCAGCTGTGACATAGTATGTAATTTTTAGCTAGCCGAATTCCAAATGCACTTTGACGAGCCTTTAGCTGACCCCACCCTATCGCTCAAAAATACATATGCCATGTAAGGAAACTCTGCAGTGGAGCTATTTTCTGTGCCGGAATTATATAAAACAGCACTCTGAAACAATCAATCCGTCAAGGATAATTACCTGGCAACAATGTCAATCAGTTTTTTTTTTCTAACAGATCTTCAAATTTGTATCATGATTGTAGGTTTAGAAAAATCTAAAATTTACAAAACGCAACTTTAGCGGTTCCTGAATGCCATTCTAATTTTCCTGTCCTCATTCTTCAGACCAAGAGGAAAGAACAAAAGCCATCGAGGCCTTCAAGGAGGGAAAGAAAGATGTTTTGGTGGCCACTGATGTGGCGTCTAAGGGTTTGGATTTCCCCGCCATTCAGCATGTAATTAACTACGACATGCCTGAAGAGATTGAGAACTATGGTGAGAACATGAGCCAAAAAAATGTAAATAAAATACACCACCATGGTTGCAATATGCATAACAGACTGCAGTATGGCTGTTCTATGTCTTATGTATTATTATTTTATGATATAATAAATGACAAAGACAACTGTCATGCAGCAATCTGTTGTGTGTACTGCAACCTTGTTGTTGTTTTTGTTTTTTTTCTTCTGTTTTGCATGTTTCAATGCGTATTAATTACTGTAAATTCTTTTCTCTGCCTGTTTGATAGTCCATAGAATTGGTAGAACGGGTCGATCGGGCAAAACTGGAATAGCCACAACGTTCATCAACAAGGGATGTGGTAAGAATTAAAAGTTATATACCTCTACGTTATATTTAGATTTACTTACTTGGCTAATGCTTTCTTAACCCAGTACAACCGACATAAAGCTGTCAGTCATACTAGCATCTGTGGATTAAACTGCGATGTAGCAAACGTTAAATTTGTACTAAATAATCAAAAACAAGGAAATCCAAGTGGAGTTTACCGTGTGTGTGTGAATTCTGATCTTGTACCCTCACCATCGCAGAGGAATCAGTGCTGATGGATCTGAAGGCCTTGCTGGTCGAAGCCAAGCAGAAAGTTCCACCGGTTCTGCAGGTGCTCCAGACAGGGGACGAAGCCATGCTGGATCTTGAAGGTGAGCATTTCATATCATTAAATCTCTGCTTTCAGATGTACCGTTTGAATTCCTGGCGCACCTTGCTCAATTTAGCACTATTGTTGAAGCTTTTATAGGATCTGAGAAGGGTTTAGAAACCTAATGTCTGAAACAAATTGGAACAAATTTCTGAATAAATCATTGGCAGGAGCATTTACACAAGAAACGTGGTGTTCATGAAAATTTGAGTCAGTTTACGCATGCGGCGATTCACTAATGTGAACCTAAGCTAATCGATTTTAATTCATGAGCTTGTTTTCAGATCTCTGAGCGTTCTGGGTGTCACTGACCGTATATTTTGTGGTAGCGGAACTTTTGTAAATCTGGAGGGAATTTAGTTCACTTCGGGTACTGCTCCTAATTATGCAGTATGAAACTCACCGTTGTTTTCTCCTCTGTTTTTTTCTCCCAGGAGAGAGAGGCTGTGCGTTCTGCGGCGGTTTGGGTCATCGTATCACCGATTGTCCCAAGTTGGAGGCCATGCAGACCAAGCAGGTTACCAACATCAGCCGCAGGGACTGTCTGGCCAACAGCTCCATGGACTTCTAAGGCTCTGGATTTCCTCACTTTGTGGACGAGGAGCGACGAGATCTTTCTGCGCGTGGTACTGGAATGACGTGAGGTGCTGGTCGGGAGAAAAAAAAACATCTCACAAAAGACCCGGGAATTGCGAATCAGCTGAACATTATTCCTGTGCATTTTTGTTTTGTCTTTTGAACCGTGATTATGACTGGGTTTGTAAAAATGTCCATATTAAATGTCTGTCTTGTCACACACTTTACATTACCGTCCCAGTGCTTCTACTACAACTGCCTTCTTCCTGTGGGTTGCTTGAACATTTTGAGTTGTGTTATGGTTGACTCATAAACTTTCTTAGAAACATGACCAGCAGTCTAACCACAGAACACGTACATGCTTCAGTGTCCTTTAACAGATGCTTCCTCATGTGGCATTGGCATTGGGAGTTCCAAGTTGCTTTCTGGAAAGAATTCACAACAAAATGGCAGAGTTGGTTTAAGTGAATAAACTCAAAGACTTTTGTAACAGAATCCAGTATATTTAAACTGATCATTACATCATAGCAAGTGATTAAGCTAATAGTAGCTACACGAGGAAACCAACATGTTTTCAATGTGCTGCTGTTAACGGAATGGGATTGGGTAAGTGTATTTTTCCTTTATTATTTTTTTCATCTGTATTTTGGTTAGAATACACCCTGATGAATCTGTAGCAGTTTTATTTTAAAAACTGCTTCTTTTAGTTATTTTTTTTTTACTTTTAATTTATTATTTTTCTGTATTCAGTGAGGGAAGTATTAATAGTACAAAAATGTAATATTTTTCACGTTGTAACCTACCGCCTACCACTAGTTTTCCTGCTTCAGCTACGAAATGTCATTTAAAGTGAATCTGAAAGGATGAACTGATCCTCTGTGTAGTTGTTAATTTCACAAGATAAATGTATTGTTAAACCAACTGTGCTTTTACTTATGTACTTACTTAACATTGAAGTGTCTTTTTTTTTTTTTTTTTTTTTTTTTTTTTTTTTTCATGCCTCATATAAACAGGAGCTGTGCTGATGTGAATCTGGAATGGCGTACATCAGGGGTGTCCAATCTTATCCTCAGAGGGCTGGTATTGATGTAGTTTTTCATTCCAACCAAGCTGAAGCCATGTCTGAGTCTAGTGAAAGTGAAACTGGTTTAACAGGTGGGATCAGGTGTGGCTCCTGCTTGATTGGACTGATTGAACCTGCACCCACACCAGCCCTTTGCGGATAAGATTGGACACCTGTGGCATACATGTTTTGAACCCCTTCCAGTATTAACGGACACCCTGGAAACCCCACCCCCTTCCACCATCTAACCTTCAGTAATCCTCTCATCTCTGCTCAGTTTTCCTGTTTGAAAGATGCACTGACTAGGCATCATCGCTTTCTGTCAAGGAGAATATAAATGGAGAATGTTTTGAGTTTGTTAATGTTATATAGCTACCATTGGTTAACTTGGTATTAGGAAAAGTTTCAGCCGAAAGAGTGTACACACAATCATTTACACCTAGGGGCACTGTAGTATACCAAATCAATCTTGTTTTTGGGAGGGGTGTGTAACAGGGTGTGTAAGATCACTTTTTCTCACATACATACGGTGTGAAATAACACTATAAAAATAGACGTGTACTTAAGACATATGTGTGACCAAAAAAAAACAAAAGCAAAAAAACCCCACAAAACAGCTTGCAGGTTTAATCCTTTTTCTGGACTTGATATTTTTGAACAGATTTTTCATTCTAATTTTACATTAACATTAGATTTTTCCATTAAACTCTATACTGAGTTGCCAGTTTATTAGGTACACAATGAGTCCAAGGTTTTTAAAATCAAATGGATAATTATTAACGGTATTATTAAATGTTGTTTGACTTGAAAAATGACAGGAACTATTTGTTAAATGGAAAAATCTAGATCTAAATGTCAAATCTTTAGCACTCTAGTTTAGTCAAACCACATATGTTTTATAGTTTACACTACTTTAAGAAATCTGAGAGCGAGCAGTTAATAACTTCCACAAAGGGCTCGTTTTCATAATTTAATTACTATTATTCTGTATCAGTCTGTGATAGTCAACTAACTTGTTTTGCAGACATGCATCGATCTGTAAGTCTGTTTTACTCCAAAGCACATTTGTTAAGCCTCTATCTGTAATCTGTAGCCAGTATAGCATATATTGTGAATGGGGTAGAACATTAGACACTTGTCAACATGTGCATAGCAACAGACACAGCTACAAAGTGGCCTATATAAGTAGCCCCTGATGAAAAAAACAGTAGAAACCATCATAGAAATTCTAACGGTTTCCAATGCAAATACCATTACAAACCATCAGCTAACCATTAAAACCATTACCATTATTGGTTCTTAATGGTATCCACTAGACATAACATGCCACCAATAGAAGGCAACAAGTTACCAGTCAAGACCCACAGGGACCATTACAGTTACATTAAAAGCAGTAGAATTCCCCATATAACCATTATTACACTTACGCTTACACATTATTACCACTATTACAAATTCTGTGAGGCTTTCTATTGTTTCTTTCAGCAGGGGCATGTGTTGAAAGTGTAGTTACACATAGATGTATTTTACAAAACTTGCACCTCGATGTATAAACGGTACGTTACAAAACATTACTTCTGTATATGTTTCCTGTCACTTGAAAGTAGATCTGGTTATGATTGATATCTTGCTTATAAACACCCTGGTGGCGAATGGCGCAACATGCATGCGGAAATTCACATGAAACTTTTTGGCCGGTGGTTGGTAACATGCTCTTCAGTTCCCCTCAGCTTTAGCGTGAGAAGAAGAGCTGAAGGATCTGCACTGAAGCTGCATGATGGATATATTGGTGAAAGAAGGCTCGCTGTTTTTACAGGGAGTCAAATTTGGAAAGGTGAGTCTTTTAACACTTACACTAACTAAAAACTTCCTAATAGTTGTGGTAATTATTAATATGAAAAGCTTCAGTGTGCTGTACCTGCTGTTTTAATGATCATGGCTTGGATCATTACTGCTAATACTACAAAATAATAAAAATGTAATGCTGATAATGTGACTCAATGATATTAATGTTAGCATGATCTAAGATATATAAAAACTATTAAATACCTTTGAACACTTGCATAATTTTTATAAATACCTCATACTAACATATGTATATAGATATGATGAGAGAGAGTTATATATAATAGAAATGTGTATATTAACACATTATGTTTATTTATATATATATATATATATATATATATATATATATATATATATATATATATATATATATATATATACACACATATATATATGTGTACCATATATTTGGTACACACACACACACATATATATATATATATATATTGTGTGTGTGTATGTGTGTATATATATATATATGGCTTAGTGGTTAGCACGTTTGCCTCACACCTCCAGGGTCCGGGGTTTGATTCCCACTGGGGCCATGTGTGTGCTGTGGGGGTTTCCTCCAGGTACTCCGGTTTCCTCCCCCAGTCCAAAGACATGCATGGTAGGCTGATTGGCCTGTCTATAAAGTGTCTGTAGTGTATTAATGGGTGTGTGAGTGTGTATGTGAGTGTGCCCTGCGATGGACTGGCACCCTGTCCAGGGTGTACCCCGCCTTGTGCCTGATGCTCCCTGGGATAGGCTCCAGGTTCCCCTGCGACCCTGAAGAAGGAGTAAGCGGTAGAAGTTGGATGGATATATATATGAGAAATTTGTAATTTGAAAATATAAATGAGAAATTTTTTTTGAGCATTTTTATTGCTTATTTTCCCTGATATTGTGATACTGACAAAGTCACTTTAAAAAAACAGACCTGACACACAAATTATAAATGGTAAGTAAATGATTAATTGTTTAAAAATGTTAATTAAAATGTCCTTATGCCATTATCACAGACGCTAGACACCATGCACTGAATGTATTTGTTAATTTTATCCTTGAAAACTCAACCCTGTTACCTATTTAAGAACAAAATCCAGCAAAGACTGCACACCCTGGTTGTAAAAATCACTCTGGACATCTCAAAAATGTTTTAGGCTGTATTTTTATATACTATATATTTTGTCCACTTTTGGTACACTTGTGGTTATCGCAGACAGACAGACAAACATGTCTGTATTTTTTCCCCCACCCAAATCCGCCGGCGTTAAAACGCTGCTAAATAATTCATAACGAATCGTGGGAACTTGAGTGTCAGGATAATATTAACATGCTGCATTATTGATGGGAGGAAAAGCTGCAGCTGTTTAGGCACCCAAGGTGTCTCCGTATGCACAATGGCGTTTATAGGCTATGAATCTTGCATGTGAGAGCGATTCAGCGCAGCGTCTCAGCTTCTCACCTCCAGCACTTAACTGGTCTTGGTGCAGAAATATGGAAACAAACTGGGATATCATGCTCAGTTCAATTACAGCAGAAAGGACTTCATTTCCCTCAGCATTAACCTGTAAACTTACATAAAAGGACCTGATCTTTATGTAAATATAAAAATAGGTATGGTACACTCTTTGGCCACATCCTGCTTGCTGTCACTTATGTTGCATGTACACATGTTCACAATATTTGTGGTCCCCAATGCTCTAATGATGGCAAATGTTTTTTATCAAGTGATGCAACAAAAAGGTTAAATAAGTAAATACGTAAAGAATAAAACACTTGGGGGATGCTTTTATAGGAAAATAAGCAACAACAGTGAATGGAATGACACCTTTTAAAGTTGTAAAACACCCACAAAATCAACTTAGTTCCTGTTATCACTTACGTTCTATCAGCTATACAAAATCTTTCTCTTAACATCCTTTCTTTTTTCCACCTTTCATTTGAATGCAGTAAAAAAACACAGCTTATCATTTTACAGATAAACCACAAAGTGAACTTTTTGAGTGTGTAAATGTTACAGCTTTCAACAAAAACTTATAAAGCGCTGACACTGGAGACTTCTGCCCAATGAGAATGGAGAATTCCAAGTGCTGTGATATAATTATTCTATCAGAGTCTTATAATGAGAACTCATCGATGAAAGACTAAAGCATAATGCCGGTACCTTTCCATGTCTCTGTGTAATGAACAGAAGATCTGGAGGAAGATCTGGGTGATGGTGTTTAAGCCCAGCCAGGTGGGAATCGGTCGCATTGAGATGTACGACGTGCGGGAAGGCACGGGCGTGTCGGCGAAGCTTGCCATTCTGAAGAAAACTGAGAAGCGGGTGATCCGGCTGGCGGATTGCCTCAGCGTGACGCCTGCGCTGGGTGAAAGTTGCCCGGCAGGCTGCACCGTCTTTTACCTCAACACAGCTCAGCGCATCTACACGCTGGCAGCGCCGACGCAGGATGAGTGGGTACCTGCCCTCTGCTCTCTGGCATTTCAGGTAAACTCATGTGCAGTAAAACAAGTGCAAGCATTATAAAATCAATAGTGTGTGTTAATGCCTTAAAGAGTACAATCACAGTAATATAATTGGAAAGCCATTTGATGGTCACTATTTTGTTGTAGTAATACCAATACAAGTTATGTTCAGCGGAGGCTGGTATAAATGAGCTAGCAGGCCGAAGTCTTTCAAAGACAAAAATGTCTTACAAAACAAGAATCGAGACGTGAAGCTGGGGTTGATTTCTTTCTAGCCCAGACTGTAAATTCATGCAGCCAATAAGTGACAGTCGTGTCAAGTGATTGCCCAGAGGGACACGCCCCCTAGATTTGCTCTCCATGTGCACTGAAATTTTTCAGACAAATCTGTAACATGTCATTAGCAGTAATTTAGTAAGCGTATGTGAAGTACAGTCGAGGGTGTAATGAATGCAAACGAGGTGTCATAATTTTTCAACCCAAAATGGCTTTTGAGAAGTAATGTAAAGTAGATGTGTCCTGTTAGATTCATTGTTTAAACAATAAATAGCTCTGAACATCTACTCTTGATTTGAGCCTTCAGTTTCACCTGTGAAGATTGCATTTGTTATTATAAAGGATAAACCAACATGAAGATCAGAAGCTGAGAAAAGAAGGAAAATCAATGAGAGGTATTGCACAAACATTAGGCATAGCCAGTACAGCAATGTCCTGAAGAAGAACGAAACCACTGGTGTACTGAGCAACAGACACTGAATGGCTCGGCCAAGGAAAACAGTCAATGACAGAAACACTGTGAGAGCTGTGAAGGAAAACCCTAAAACAACAGTCAGTGACATCACCAACAACTCCCACAGGGCAGCGGTGAAGGTATCACAATCCACCTTTCAAAGAAGATTTAAAGAGCAGAAATATAGAGGCCATACCACAAGATTCAAACCATTCATCAGCAGTAAGAATTGGAAAACCAGAAGGCATATGTAAAGAAATACAGAGGTGAGCCACAAAAGATTAACCTCTACCAAAGTGATGGAAAGGTCAAAGTGTGGAGGAAAAAAGGATCTGCTCAATGATCCAAAATATTCAAGCTCATCTATGAAAGATGGTGGCGGTAGTGTCATGGCCTGGGCTTGCATGGCTGCTTCTGGAACAGACTCACTGATCTTTATTGATGACGTAACCCATGATGGGAGCAGCAGAATGAATTCAGAAGTTTACAGGAACATTTCTTCAGCAATTTGTAGAGAAATGCATCCAAATGAATTGGTAGCAAGACAACAATCCAAAACACACTGCCAACTCCACAAACTTCATGGGGGGGGAGTGAAAAGTTTTAGACTGGCCAAGTCAATCACCGAATCTTAAACCAGTTGAGCAGCATTTCACCTCCTGAAGAGGAGACTGAAGGGAGAAACCCCCCAACACAAACAACAACTGAAAGAGGCTGCAGCAAAAGCCTGGAAAAGCATCACAAAAGAAGAAACCAAATATTGGTGATGTCCGTGAGTCACAGGCTTGATGCAGTTATTGCAAGCAAGGGATATGCAACCAAATATGAAGTGTTATTTATTTTAATTTACTTCTGACTATCTGTTCCTATGCATTTGTTTGACTAAAAATTGGGTGGTCTGATACCAAAAAAATCTGTTTTATATTGTTTAACACATCTAGATGTAGATATCAGGAAATAAAAGCTGAAATCCTAAACTCTCTTCTCATATCCATCTTTTGATCTCAAACCCAAATGGTGTATAACACAAACAAATGGATTGGCTTTGCCGTTCCAATAGTTTCGGAGGGGACTGAAATTGGGTTTGAAAAAGTAAACTGAAACCATGAGGTAAATTTATTTGGCTTTCACAGTTTATTTATAAAAGGCAGAAGACACAAGCTGTGACAGTTAAATAAAGCAACACGTCAGCTGGAACTTTATTTTCCAACATGAGAAAGTATTTAGGACATAGGAGTTTGCATTTTCTACTTTCTCTGCAACATGACAAGCTGCATTTTTTTTTGTCTTATTAACTTCAGGAGGGAGGAATAAATAGAGGCGAGTAGAAAATGACTGTTTATAACTGCAAAGAACTAGATAACAGGAACTACTGTTGTAACAGATAGATATTTCACAACATTGCATTTGAGAATTAGAATGTGTGTCATTATTTAATAGATGTAGATCCGGTCATATCGCACCACTTCGTCGTGGATTATTTTCCTATAATGTCACACCTTAATGTTTTATTCTTTACATAAACCACATTCAATATTCTATGCTAGTGTGCTACATAGCGCAACTAATTATCAAGTGTAGGGTATAGTGTTAGTTTAAACACAGCCTCCTCTGAAAGGCACCATGAATTGAATTCAAGAACCACTCCTAACAGGACAAAAGTAATGAATAATACAAACTTCACCCTTGCTTATTTTAAGCATTTTTGCCATGTGATAAAAAGCTGAATTGAATCAGGACAAGTATTCCCAAAGCCTCTCCAATTACTGTCAAATAAAACTGATACCACATTAACAGGTCTTGTTGTGTTTCAGCTCTGTAAGACCACACAAGCATAAATGAACTGAAAAGTTTCTTTTGTACAATCTGATAATAAAGCAGCAGATGTTTTTACAGCTCATGTCACATTGAGCACTGAATGTGAAAAAAATCAGCTTTGCTGGGTTTAGTTCCTTTGTGATAACTGAACCTGCAGAATGAGGAAGTACTGATAAACTTTGCCTCGTCCTCACATCTCACTCTGTTGCTTGCACAAGATCTTTTCTGGCTGCTCTTCAAAGATGAGGTGTTAAAAAGAGGAATTGCAAATGATGACCGTTTTGTAACATGTCTGTTTATTTTCTCAGTGGAACGAGGGATGTGGTGAGGCCAGGAGAGTGCGAGAAGATGGTGATGATGTCGATGCGCCCATGACGGAGAATGACATCTACTCGTCTTTGAGTCCAGGTGAGATGGAGCTCCTTGTTTTTTTTTTTCTGCTTTATCATCTTTATCATTAACTGCTTCGTGCACATCACTAGTTTTTAAGCTTTTAAGTGAATTTTGCTGTCATTTCAGCCATCTCTGAGGATTTAGTCTGAGTCATGCAGAGGCTGACCACAAGTCATGATTGTTATCAGTGTTTTGCAAGAGAATGTTACCTAAAAGAAAATGCACTAGTGTCAAATCTATGTGTACATTCAATACAGTCAGTATGGCCATGTAAAAGATAATTGGTGACGTCATGACACGATTATGACATATTTTATTATTACTCATAGATCTACTGGAAAATGAATATTATAACATGAACTCAAGTCTGGTCATTTTGTTTCCATTAATGACATTTGATCTGTAAGTAAGATTTTAGATGCTAGGGTCAAGTTAGCATGGCCGTTCCACCTACCGGCATGTTTTTGGGAGGTATGAGGTAAATGAAGAATCAGGAGGAAACCCATATTGATATAGGGAGTACATGCAAAGCTCCACAGAGACAGTAACCTGAGATTAGGATCGAAGAGGGACCCAGGAGCTCTGAGACTACACCTCACCATGCTGTCCCAAGCTGATCTTTCTGTGCAAGAAAGCTTGACTGTATTGAAAGGAGTATTACATTAATGTGCTCTCTCTTTCTGCATACAGGTCAGTTCCAGGTGACGGTGGCAAGCTCGGAAGCATCCATGCGCTGCTGCATGTTTGGATCATACCTGCTGTCCCCTGAGAAAGAGTCCCTGTGTCTGCTGAACATGAAGACGGGCCATGTAGCATTCTGCTGGCCGTATCGCTTTCTCCGCAGATTTGGCCTGGTCAAGGTATGCATATGTAGACAAGTTCAGATGGGCAACTGTAGGTCTTGTTTTTAGGTTTATATTATTGATTCTTTCATAGTCGTGGCTATGTGACATTCATACTTGTGACTATGTAAAAAAAAAATTCACTGTAAGCCACCAACACCTACATTATTTACTGCATACTGCACGGGGCATCATTTCTAACATTTCCTCTAACAAGTTCCAACAATTATGAATCAAATCAAGGACTTGTGTTCCTTTACCCTTATCTACTTTTCACCCCTCAGCATTTTCTGAAAGTTCTAGGTTCTCAAATTCAACAAAGGCCTCATACTTTTTTGTCAACCCTTTTACAGGAAGGACTAACTATCGAGGCTGGCCGTCGTTGCCAAACAGGAGAGGGCCTCTTCATTTTCCTCTCCAAGCAGGGGCCACAGATCTATCGGGCTATCGAGGAAGCCATCATGCATCAAAGCGTGCAAGACTTGCTGTCCAAAGCTACTGCTCTGCCGCAAGACAATATGGACCACCTACCAGTGCAGACAGCCAGTCCAGCACCTCCAAAAATAGGCATCTCCCGAAGAAACCTTGCTCTTCCTGCAGTCCCCGACACAAAACCCCCTGCCATAAGCCCTGAACCTGAATGTGATGAAGCGTTGTATGCCAAGGTGAAGCCTCTGCCCAAACCAAGAAAGATACCGGCACCTCCACCTTTGCCTGTGTCCAAACTCATGGCTGAGCCAGAGACAGAGACAAAGCCGCAAGATTTGGACATTAGTGACAAGGAACTTGACTGTGCGTCCTGTGACTGGAACCAGAAAGCCCAGTTGAGGCAGGACAGTTCTGACAGTCAGCTGTACAGCACAGTCAGACCTCTGCTACATACCAGAAGAAAACCCGACATAGATACCAACCAAGAGAATCCTATAAGCAGCCGACAGTCTCCCGTATTTGGCTACACTGAAGTCCCGGTCAACTTCAAACAAATGCTATCCAATGTTCTCTTCAAAGACGTGACCAGAATCGTACCATCTCCTACGCCCAAATCATACAGAGAGAGCTCAGATCTCTTGGATGAACCGGATTACTATGAGATCCAGAAATGAAAAAAACACTATTAAAAGCAACCCAAACCTAGTGTGTTTGAAAGTTTTGAAGCAACCTGGATCTGATTTCCCAGCTTGTAAAGCTTGTAAAGCTTTCATCCAAAAATGCTTTTTCTATCAGGTCTCAATTTGATTTATCTGGTACCAATGGAAAGATGGTATGAAGGAGCTTGAAATAGTGCAGACTGATGATTGATAAAACACTATCGTGACAGAACTGTCCTGATAATGTCTCTGACTACCAGACACAGCTGTGCTCTGTAGTTTAGTGGCTGTAGGTCAAAGTTTCATTCGCTGTTAGTCTAAATGAAAAAGTTTATACATTCCTTATGATAACAACATAAAATCCACCATTGTAAAGCTATGCTCACTTTCAGGTATTTGACAAAAAACGCATTCCTATGTGTTTAGAGCTGATGATCAGTTTCTCAAAACTGATGTGAATGATCAAACAGTACCTAAGACCATCCCTAATTGGCTGATGTAAGTATGCATCAGTGTATGATATGGCCAGATATGGACTGTTTCATTGTCATTGAAATTAATGGTTTGTGAGTGAGTTTGTCAGAAGATATTTATTGCACTCTCCCTGATAAAATAGCTTCTGAGTGTTGCTGTATTAAAGTCTTGGCACCCCTAGCTCTGCTTGGGTCGCTTGCTATTACTTCTGTTGGCCAACAAACTTGCTGTATTGCTCTTGTGATTCACCCTATTATGGAAACAACCAACTGAGCCAAGAACATCTGAATGTACAATAAGTCATATGTTGTTTTTTAAAATATATCATATCAAAGAAAATGAATATTTTGAGTAGTACTATATTAACTATGCTCATTACTAGTTATCACAAAAGATTGACAAATTGACTTGACAAATTGTGCAAAAGGTACTTTCGGTTCCAAGAAGTGACCGATTGACCCTGAACTCAAGGAGCGCTCTTTCCGTAATTACCATGATTAGATCCAGAGCCTTCCTTTGCACTATCTATATAGTAACTGCAATAAAATTGAAAATGTGTCAAGAAAATTGTTATTTAATTTTCCAATCTAATTATAATCCAATTGTAATCCAATTTTCCAATTTTCCAATCTAAACATGATGAGTGTGTCAGAAGATATACACATAATGTAACAATATATAATATCTGTATATTTGATTTTAATCATAACAGAATGTTAATATACATTAAAACAGTAAATGTTATGCCTGTTAAATTAAGGTTTTTATTAAACAATTGGTAGGTTGGTTAAAAAAAATAAATGACATACATAAATAGCAAGCAGTTGGTTCATTGGTAGTGGATTTAAGTTATGTGTGGATCACAATGCTCAGGTGATAAAGTGCAGAATTAGTGCACTTTAATTGTGCACTATTGTCCGTCCGTCCGTCCGTCCCCCCCTCCCCCACCCCCGACAAGCAAAAAAATAAAATAAAATAAATTAAAAATAAGAGCAGAGTTTCAAGGTAAAGGTTATTCTGTGGGCCATCTCATGTTCAATTTTTATATTCATTTCCCCAACAGGCTACTTTAACATCTACTGCATCTGTCCCCTTTAATGTCTACTAAAACACAGACAGAGATAATAGTTTTATGAGCCCACACACAATAGCAGGTTTATTTTTAGGGCTGCAATAATACATTGTATGTGAAAGATTATTGCTGTGTTATTGGCCTTTACAATACTGGTTTATCAGAGAACACCTTTCAGATAATTTGACCAAAAAATATTAAAAACAAAACAAAAACCCACATTATTTAGTTTTGGTCTTCAATTGTACATTTCAAGAAGTCATAAATATACTAATATTAGTAGAATAAATAAACTGACTCTAATGCTAAAAAAATATTTCTGTAGGATTTTCTGTCCCTTCTTTTTTTTCCTTTTTTTTAAATTTTTTTTTTTTATTTTTTAAGAAGTCCACTCTATGCACAGATTCTTTATTTAAATGGGCTATAGGCTAATCATTAATAATGTCTCCTAGAAAACAAAGAAATCAGAAATTAGAGGAAAGGTGTTAGTTAGGAAATGCGAGCTAGAAAATAAAAGTAAAGTTAAGGTGAGCTTCCTTCGTCAAAGCTTAAACTAGTTTACACTGAGTAAACACTTGATCATCAGATAAAAACAAACGATGCGGTTGTTTGGACAGAAGACAAGCAATGAGAACCACAAAAGTAAAGGGAAGTGTGTTTACAGTGCAATAACTGATAACGCCCCGCATTAATGATATAATGTAAAATCTGTGAACAAACGCTCATTTAAATTTAGGATTGGCACGGCTAGGAATCTCACTGTCATGCTGCAGCCTGCAGACGAAGGCCTCGGCTGGGCAAAGCCTCAGACTGGACAGAAGTCTCCGCTTGTTGTTAAGTTTTAAGTGTGAAACACAGAGGAATGATAAATCTGCTGTATCCACATCAACAGTTACATTATATAAGGAATAAAACATTTGGGAGGTGTGTTGTCATAGGAAAATAATCCACAATGGAGTTCCTACCAGCACAAAGTTTATTATTTTCCGATAACAGCACATCCTTTTGTTTTATAGCTCAGCAAATTTTAATTTATGTCATACATGTCACACTTTTTATCTGTTTACAGTTACACTTAATGTTGTAAAGCCTTTCCTATGGCATGGCGGAAAACTCTCCTTAAAGAAAGCTTCACCATATATATGGAAATTTGTTAGTAAAAAATAGTGTCCTCGTCCACCCAATCACCCCCCCGCCCCCCCCCCCCAATCAGGCGCTCACTAAGTTCCCGTGTGTCCTTCCTCGGCATCACTGCAGTGTGAAGACTCTCCGTCGCTGCCGTTGGACGCCGCAAGCTCCATTTTTTCGGGATCAAAGTGAGCTGAGGGTGCGGATAGGATCAGCACGTGTCCTTCGGTCACCGGAGCGGCGGATGGCGTCGTCGTCGTCATCGTGGCGTCCACAGCGTACCCGGCGCAAGGCGTCTGGAAGCACCGGCGCGCGCGCGATGAGTCCCCAGTGCCACGCGCCGCCACGCCCTCGAGCAGATCGGACAGCTCGGCGATGTAGATCTGCGCCATCTGCAGCGTGTCGTACTTGGACAGCTTTTTGTCGTTCTCCAGCGACGGGATGACGCTGCGCAGGCGGTCGAATGCGCGGTTCAAGCCGTGCATGCGCCGCCGCTCGCGCGCGTTCGCCGCGACTCGCCGGTGCCTGTGCGCGGCGCCCAAAGAGTGCTCTTTAGGGTCAACGGCGGCGACAGGGTCCGGCGAGGTGTCCGGAGTGACGTCCGGCGAGGCGCGTAATGCGTAGTGACCGGGACGGGCCGCGGCGGGTGCATGCGCGTGCGCGCTCATCCAGCCCCGCGGGTCACTGCGGTTCAGCGTCGCGCGCTCGGACTGGGGGATGTCCTGCGGGCGTTTTGGCACGTGCGCTTCCGACCAAGTCAAAACTTCAGCATCGGCCATCATGGTCAGAATAAAAGACTTGGTGGAAAATAAAATGTGGGTCAGTTGTATTAATTCCAGCAATTATGTTTTTTTTTCTTTCTTTTTGGTAAAGCAAGGAAAAATTATTTCAAAATATTTAAATATGGAACAAAAATCCTTGATGCTCTCCAAAAGGCACCTTTTTAAAAATCCCAACACCTCTGTTATGAGTTAAATGAAGGCGGGGAAAAAAAATAAAAAAAGTGATTCAAAAGTTTGCAGGTGAAGCAGAAGTCCTTGATCCTTGAAGTTTCGCCTCCTCAAGCTACCTTTTCGAAATCCAAGCAATTCTTCTATGAGTTTAAAAAACCTCCTCAGCTGAAGACTGAAAGATCTTTAAGGATGGTGCATCTACTCTGATCTAACATCAGACGTGGAGACACTTCCGGCCTGCATCCAGGTGCCTTGATTGCTCCTTTAGTACCCATTCAGAGTGGACCCTCCTCCCAACGGAGCTACAGTCGGGTGTTTCAGGGCCAATAGGAAAAGTTCCTCCCACGCCCACAGACGAAAGGAGGACTTGTGGTTTTGACACTTTAGAAAGGCAATTGTTCTCTGGTGATGGATGATTTATTTATTTATTTATATTTTATTTATTTATTTAATTATTATTTTTTTTTTAGGGGGGGGGGGTTAGTTATACATGAATAATTCAATAATATGAATTGCATTATGATTCTTCTTTTTGGAGAGAAAAGATTATTCCACCAAAAAAAGATGATTGATTATTATTATGTATTTTGGTCTAAATGTAAGCCAACATACTTGGATAGATGTCTTGGGTGAAAACAGACCACAGGATCTGACTTCAGTTAGGCAAAACTTTCTTAGTGCAAATTTCAAGATTTCATATCGCAGTAATAAATTGCATATCCTAGTTAATGTGTGCAAAACATTTATACTAGAACTGAACTGACTGTTGAGCAAACATCCTTATACACTGTAATCAAAAGTCAGCGCCAGTAGGGAAGAAGCTGAGTTCCTACAACAGCGTAATGTATGATTGTGTCAGTTCTCAAATAAACCGTAAAAGGGAGCAGTGGAGTGTTTAAGGCTATAAACTGAGCAGGTGGAAGGCGGCTCGTGAGGCACACCTGTCGAACCCCGTAACTCCAGCCCAAGCAATGAATCATTCGGGTCAACAAGATAGACTCAAATAATAACAAGTACTGAGCCAAGATCGTCGACTGCTGTGGCATGTTGCTGTGAAAAGGAGATTTCATTCCAATGTAGTGTTGTGCTATATATATAATTTCTTCATAAAGTGTACACAAAAATTAAACTGAGCTTAATTCAACACCGGGAAAAATGCTGCAACTGAATACATAAGTATTTAAATTTTAAAACCATATAAATTAATATACTTTATAAAATTATTACACTTTTACATTACATTTTTTAACCATTTAAACCATTTTAGCCTATAATAGGCTATTTTAACATTATTTATTGCGTATCCAATTCATTTAACATTTACATAAAAATATATATAATTTTTAAAATTATTTTAATTATCCAACCATTTAATGTTAAATAACAAAATACAATATTTTAGTTAGTGTATTTGTATATCATACACAATATAAATAGCTAAGTATTTTTAGTCTAAAACATTTCTATCATTTTATTTCACATATACATTTATATGACACTATTTTAAAAACTATTTTAACATATTTATTGTGTATTGTATTAATTATTAAAATGCATTTGATGAAAACATTAAAAATAGTTAAGCTTTTTTTTTAAAATGTATCTATTTTGTTAAGAAAATGAATGGTTTTATTTTATTTATTTAATATATGTAATTTACTTTATACCATCTATAATTAAATGTCAATTTGCTTTATTTACTCTAGATTATTAAAATAAAATATTATTTCTAATATAAAAAGCCGTATATAAACTTAATTTACCTTCAAATCCTCTTAAAGAGTTGAAATTGCAAATGTTGCAAATGATCAAGAATCTGTAAACATTTACAACCTGTAAGTGCATAAACAATAAATGATAAATGCCAACGCAGAGCAAAACACCGACGGATTAGTTTGAGGCAGGTCTTCAGGGTCGTTAATGTGTAGCTCTGCATTTCCTGCCTGTAAGCATTTTTGCCTTTTGGCTCAGCAGACACCCGTGGGCTGAGGTCCATCAGTGCTGTAACACTCGCAGCCTTGTGTTTTGGCATGGATGGTGGTGGGGTGTGGGATAGATCATCGTAAGTCACTCGGTCCCCAGGGGCCCAGAGAGGCTGCTCATCTGATGGAGGGATGAAAAGGGGCACAAGGCAGGTTGCCTGGTGTCCCCTGGCACCCGTTGCCCAGTCTGAGGCTCGCTGCACATCTCCCATATGCTGTCATGGGTTACGGTTAAACTTTTTTTTTTCTGGAGTGCTGGTGAAAAGTTGACGGCTGCATGGGGTGAAAACAATGATTTCAGTTACAGCTCCGTGTCTAACACCCTAATAATATAATAGTAAAATGATAAACTTGATTTATATAACACCCTTCTCTTCCTGTATTAAAATGTAACACATTTAAATGTATTTACTATATCTACTGTAAATATTTAGATGTACAAAATACAGTAAAATCCCTTCAGTGTGAGATAGTTCCTATACTGTAGTCTGTGTGTGTGTAATAGAGAGAAAGAAAGAGTGAGTGTGCGTATGTGGTAAATATTAAAGTTAAATAAGGAAATCAGCATGACCTGCTAGCCCGTCATCGGGTTAATGAGCCTTACACGGAGCTGAATAAATGGGCACGCTCTGCGTCCATTCATTTTCCTCCACGCATGTTTAATCCTCGCCACCCTACTGGCGTGCGCAACAGCCTGCAGCCCTGCCGAATAGGCAATGAGGAGAGAGAGTCCCACTCCCCATCTGCTGTGGCCCGGAGACCTGGGGGAGTGAAAGATGGCAGGAGCGTATCAAAGGTCAATCTGGAAACAGCCACCCGCCGTGCCGGTGTTTGAAGCCCACTGAGGCAGACGGCCACGCACGGGCCAGCAGACTGGAGCTGGATCTCAAATCGTACACCTGAAACCTCAGTTTAAAAAAAAAATCAGGTGAAACATGTCTTGTTCAGGGATAAATATCTGCAAAAGGAGTTTAAACACCATAACTATTTTTGAATAAAAGAAATCTACATAACAGCTTTAATTAACACTTGTTTTATCAAACTGTTTTTTAAAACTCTGAGAAACTTCATGGGAATGTAGAAGCGCAGATCTCTCAGCTTCTTGGTCCTTCCTTTGCTTGGTAAAAGCAACCGTATCTTATAGCCCGTGACCCTGAACATTACCGAATCAACACCTCAGATCCTGTTCATTAGCATCCTAATCTCACTCTGCTCTTCTTGCTGTCGGACAAATGATATCACCTGGGTCATGATAAGTTTTATGAGCCTGTGTCAGCATCTGAGAGATAAGACCACTCAGATAGAACAGGCCTTACGGGCCAGAAATAGACAATGCTCTAAAAATGGGAATAAATTCTATATCAGTCATAGGTACTCAAAAAAGGTTTACATAGCATAAATCTGTTAGACAAAATGGATCCAGAGGAAGAATTTTGAAGTTAAATCCTATAGGATTTTTAAAAATGTTACTGCTGTTAATGCACTGCATGGTATACAGCATCTGAACAGGATGCTATAGAGCTTATACCTGGACACTATAGAAGAAGAAGAAGAAGAAGAAGAAGAAGAAGCCTTTATTTGTCACATATATATTACAGAACAGTGAAATTCTTCTCTTCGCATATCCCAGCTTGCTTGGAAGTTGGGGTCACAGCTTATACCTGGATGCTATAGTGCTTATACCTAGACACTATAAACCTTATACCTGGATGCTACAGACCTTATTCTTGGACTGATATTGCCCCTAGGTGTGAGTGAGTGTGAACGTCTGTGTATGGTGTCCTGTGATGGACTGGCGTTCCCACCCAGGGTGTATTCCCACTTCACCCCTAGTGTTCCCAGGTGAGGCATAGGATCCAGTATGTTGTGGTGGGTTTACAAAAAAGCATACAGTATTTTATAGAAAAGGTGTGATCACTTTTAAACCTCATCCGAGAGCACAGAATGCTTAAAAGCATCTCAGACAAGACAAATAATAAAACATTGAATTTAAACCTTAGTTCTTAAATTCAGACGGTAGCCAATGGAGATACAGCAAATATGCTTTTTGGTACTAAGCAGTTGCACCACAGCAGTATTGTGGACAGTAAAACTGCATGTCAAGTGTTAATGCATACCTTCTTTCCCAGTTCTACACCTGTATTGCACATTTCACTGGCTCTGAACCCAGGTGAAAACACATCTCTCTTTGACATTTGATTGCCTTTCCAGCTCCAGATTAAACCCATCAGCTCATTACCAAGCCCTTTGTGAGTTTAGAAGTGTGTGTTAAAGTGTGCAATACAGAAGGAACCACAACCACTGGCCTACTTGATCTGACAAGGTCAATTCATTTAAGAGATTTTAATCTCTATTGGCCTGGAAAACAGTTTAAGCTGGCAACTCTGAAACCACAATCTGTGCTTTAACCATCTTTACAAGCTATGGTGTGCAATCGAGCACATTCACCACTTCACTTCAACACTTTTGCAAAAATAGAGTACTAAACCCTACAGTTGTGACTTATATTTTCTACCATTCTAAGTTAAAGATACATACTAACGGTATATATTAAAAATGGTGTACTCTTGAGGGTGGGACAACAGGATGAGGAATTATACAGTTTAGTACTGTTTTTTTTAATTTATTTATTTATTTTTATCCAAGAGTGTAGCAATCAACAGAATTTAAAACTGTATGAAACTGTTTATACTATTAACACAAAAAATTAACTTGCACTAGCTAACTTCTGTTATAGTGAACATATAGACTTTAACACAAAGACCTAATATTAATATTAATATTTTTATTATGTATAATTATTATTATAATTATGTACTTTCTGCTTGCATTTGTTGTAGCTACACTCCATCAACACATATAATGCTGCAAGTATGTAACAGTAACATTATTTATAATAATTTTTTTTCTACAGATGTATTTTTTTTTTTTCAAATAATGCTTTCTATAATAAAATAGCAGAAAAATAAATAATTAAAAGCTAAAAATATACATTTGGTCTAAATGTAATAACAGTAATGGCTGTGTGTGAGTGAAACAGTGCGCATGCGCGCTACAGAGCCAGTAGAGACAGGACCATTTATATGCTTATACGGTGTTTACAGTAATTTAGCCGTCCTGCCCCTGCCCTCTCTGTGTGTAGGGGGGGAAAAGCAGAGACGAAGGGCTCTTTTATGAGCAGGACTCAATGAAGCGAGGTTGAATGAGCCCCATCTAACCACCGGCCTCGAGTTTAATTAAAGAGCCAAGCTGATCGGACATTTCCACTTTTCACACAATACGAGCCTATATAAGAGGAGCAGTGAAATCACACACACCCTCCTAAGCTTCATGTTTTCGGCAGTGCAATTACTCTGTTTCACCCCGAGCAGTGGAGGCGGTGAAGGCGCGCGACGTTTATATGCGCGAGCGTTTTTACTCGCAAATTAAGGAAATTAGTAGCGTCGTTCCTGTTGGGGAAGTGAAGTAAGACGCTGTTCCAGCTAAGAGGATCATTAGAGTCAGAGCTATCTGGGGACGGTAATCAATCAAACTAATACTCTGGACAATTTGCTCTGAGGAATTGTCTGCCCCATCATTAAAGCGCAAACGCACGCGGAAAGCACGTGACGTCCTCGGTTCTTGGGGGACTCGCGCTTATGCTGCATTCATAAGCACTGCAAGTTATTTGTTTTTCTTTTCTTTCTTGAGTCGAAACCTTACCTCGGAGCGGAGTGTCTGAGCATTTAGGAGGCATTAAGCTACAATTTTCTCATGAAATCATATCATTATATGCACGAATGATCAGAATTAATATTTAATGCTATACTTCACACTATATGGCTAAAAGTTTGTGGACAAACCTGACCATCACAGCCACATGTGGCTCTTCCCCAAACTATTGCCACAATGTTGGAAGCATACAAATGTATAGAATGTCTTTGTATGCAGTTTCATGACAATGTCCCTGTGCACAAAGCGAGCTCCATGAAGACATAGTGTGCCAAGGTTGGACTGGAGGAACTCAACTGCACAGAGCCCTAAACTCAACCCCACTGAACACCTTTTGGATGAACTGGAACTTCTCTCTCAACATCAATACCTGATCTCGCTAATGTTCTTGAATGAACACAAATCCCCACAGCCACACTCCAAAATCTAATGGAAAGCCTTCCCAGAAGAGTGGAGCTTATTATAAGAGCAAAGCAGAGACTAAATCTGGAATGTGATGTTCAACAAGCACATGTGGCTGTGATGGTCAGGTGTCTACAAACCTTTGGCCATATAGTGTCTATATAGCAATCTTAGATGAGTCAACATGCTACTGTTAACTGGCTGTAGATACTAGGAAGTTATCCACAAACTTTTTTCATTTTCTAACTAACTTACTAATTCACTAGCATTTTTTTTCAGTTAGCCTACATCAACAGGTGAAAGCAATATATATGAGCACTTCATGATCACCGCTTCTTTATAATCTTCTGACATTAGTTACAGAATTTAGTTCTATAACTTGCAGTTTCTATTCTTAAGGGAGTCCTGTGACTGCCTGTTACATAAACCTTTTTGCAAAATGATAGTAAAGTGTGATTTTTTTTTTTTTTTTGCTTGTCTATTTTAAAAATCACATTGCCCCCCTTAGTGGTTAGTATGTTTGCCTCGCATCTCTGGGGTTGGGGGTTTGAATCCCACCCTGTGTGTGTGGAGTTTGGATGTTCTACTTGTGCTTCTGGGGTTTCTCCTGTTTCCTCCCCCAGTCCAAAGACATGCGTTGTAGATTGACTGGCATTTCAAAATTGTCTGCATGTGTGAATGGGTGTGCAATTGTGCCCTGCAATGGGTTGGCACCCTGTCCCGGGAGGTCCCACACCTTGTGGCCTGAGTTCCATGGGATAGGCTCCAGGCTCCCCCAATGACCATGGCTGCGTCTGAAATCGGGTACTGTGACAGTACGTACTGCATTCGACGCAGTACCTACTGCACGGCCGTTGAAACAGTGCATACTAATCAGTATGTGTGTGTAATCCTGGAGATACTACAATCGCCATGTTGTCATGTGACCTTCGACGTCATCATAAACACAAAAATCTTATAGGGAAAACTAGATTAACTCAACCGTACTAACGGCAAAATGCACATCAGGAAAATTAAATGAATTAGCAATTTAATGTGGGCAGTGTTAACAGGCTGAGGTAAATTTGTTGCAGTTAGTTTGGCTGGCAAAGGAATGATGGAGATCACAAATAAGGTTTCGAATGCTGTGACAACTGTTTTCTTGTTTAAAACTTCAACAAGTTAACAATTTATTTGAGTATTGTTAAACAAGTCCTGTTTAACCAAAGTTTAATACTTAAAAAGAGCCGACGCGCTGTCTTCCACAATTTTTTTTTTCTGAGCTCATCCGCACCAATCCCGTTGCACTATGGGATTTTTTTACTCATGTTGTTTTCTTGTGACGTTGACATAACAAAACATTGTTTTCTCATGACAATTTTATCACAAGAAAAATGTTGCCGTCTTCGCCATCACCATCATAAATTTAATAATTGCCCACTGTAGAGATGGACTTTATCTTGCTGTAGACCTGACAGCCTTATTCTCAAGTGCCGGACACTAATGTGGAAGTTGTCAATCATTGACAGACAGAGAGCTATTTGAGCTCGAGTGAGTCTTTGATCAAAGTAAAAACTAATTTGTTCATCCATGATGCTGTGTCACTGTGCTAAGCTTTTGCTGCCCCCAGAACAATAAAAACAACATGTTTTGTCGAATACACAGAAAAATGAAGTAGTATGTAAAATAACTATTTTGATATGTCAAGATCATGAGAAAATGAAGTCATGATCACTAGAAAACAGCTTTTGTTATATGGAAATCAAAGGTAAATTAAGTTGAGATCACAAGCAAGCAACTGTTTAGTGAAGCCCTAAGAGGCCATGCATTATTATTATTATTATTATTATTATTATTATTATTATTATTATTATTATTGTTTTTTTTCTAGTTTTCTTGTGTTCATGACTTAATTTTTCTGTGTACTCGACATATCAAAATTATGGAAGCCCTAAGAGGCCATGCATTATTATTTTTTATTTTCTTGTTTTCTCGTGATCACGACTGAAGTCGTGATCACGAGAAAACAACTTTTGTTATGTGGAGATCACGAGAACATTATCTCGTGATCTCCACATAACAAAAGTTGTTTTCTCATGATCACGACTTCAGTGATCACACATGTTTTTAACAGTTTTCAACTGCTGTGGCAAGTATTGATCATGAGAAAACAACTGTTTACGGAAGCCTTAAGAGGCTATGCATTGTTATTATTATTTTTTTCTCAAGATCACGACTTAATTTTCTTGTGATCTCGACATAACAAGTTGTTTCTCATGATCACGATTTTAATATACATGAGAAACAACTTTTGTTATGTCGAGATCACAAGAACATTAACAAGGAGAACAGGATTGTGTACGAAAAAGATTGTGGCTTTTTAACTGTGGTTAGTTAGTCGATTTATAAATGGAACAGCAACAACCACATTTCATTAAAAAAAAAACAACATTGTGGCTTTTTAAAAAATATATTGATGTTTTTTTTTCTTTTTTACTCATCCAGAACCCATGCTGACTGCAAACATTTGTGCTCAATTATAATTTTTTTGTAATTAAATAAGAATGAACTACAGCCACAGAGCAGCAGCAAAGAGGCTAGCAGTTGACTGCAATAGGAAAATATTTAATTCATTGCTTTTTCATTTATAGTTGGCCATCCATCATGTGTCTTATTGAAAGGCCTCTGAGGTTCAAAAATGACAAAACATGATAAAACATGACATAATGGACTCAAGTAGCCATTTTGTTGTTTCGTAATTCCAGTTAAGGACACACAAACATTATATGATGAAGTCAATTTATTGCATTTTTCTTCTTTATTGTAAGCTAAACTCAATGCACCCTGTGTGTTAGCGTAACAGCCTATAAATGTGGCGCTCGCAGCAGCATGTAATTGGGATGCTTCTCCTCAGCAGGGGCCGAGGATCCATTCAGCATCAAAGACAAAGGGCAGAGAATAAAGCTACAAGCACACCCAGCAGGAACGCCTTCAGTCTTCTCGGAAAAAAAACAAAACCTTTCAGTAAAACAGCTAGGCTCGAGCGCAGGGCCAAACCTTCAACACAGCAGCCTGAATATTAAAAAGCCAATGTCCGAGAGAGGAGCTGTCATCACGTCAACCTCCACTCCTGTCTGATTCTCTAAGCAAGGGCCAGGAAAAATGAGGTAAAACTTGTAGCAAACATAACAAAAATCAGGTCCGAGGTACAAACCCTATCCAGCAGTGGTTCTTAAGGTCCCATTAGGTAACTTAAATGGAATTTTAAAGGGTTTAAAGGTACACTACAACCTGACATACCCCCAAAATAATATCTAGAAGATATTCCCTTGAAGGTACCCCCCAGTATCCAAGTCAATTTCTTTCTAAAAGTTTTAGACACCATAGTCATTTTTTCATATTGTATGACCTAAACAAAGAAAGAAAATGGCAAAAAAAAAAGAGTTAAAGATGACAAAGAAGTTAGACTGGAACAATGTCATTATGCATATTTACGCATATGAATATGTTTCAAATTGTAATTTAATTCATTAATTAATTTAAGAATGACTCATTGTACTTTTTAACCTGTTTGTATCACTTACGTTATAGCAGCTACGACATTTGCTAGCTAGCCTTTCTTTTTTTGTCTCTTGAAGATAAAACAAACAAACAAACAAAAATAATGCTGCTTGTTATGTTATGGAAAAACTCCTATGTCCTGAAGACTTTCCCATGGTGGAAAAAAGCGCTGACACTGGTGACTCCTTCCAGAAACTCACTATCTCCTCACCATATCAATAATTATTTAATAAATATTTGTTAAATAAAAATCATTTATTTGAGTTATGTCTGCCATATGAGTCCTGGTGAATGCGTTGTTACTACAGAAACAATTATTTGAACGAGAATGAGCGTATTGATATTCACCTGTGATTTGTCTTTCAGCCGGAACTACTTTCAGAGCTTCAGAGAAACTTTCTGTCCAATCAGCTTTTCCGTGGTAGAATTATTTTGTAATAGTTGTCTTTTTTGTTAAACTTGTGATTTCAGTTGTTAAACTGTAATTATTCTGATCAGTGGTTAATGTTCTATGCCATATAGGTTGTGGGTTTAAATCTCACTTTGTCACACAGCCACCATTGGACCCTGTTCAGCCTGATCAGTTACAGTCTCAGATTGTGTCCTACGTCAGTGGCTTTGTCTGCCAAATGAATAAACACAAATTTCAAGCCAAGAATGTATAACATCATCTCCGAGGGAAGAAGCTGAAGCAGTAATGAGCCTGCAGTAAAGCTGTCACGCCAGTCGCGTCATGGTGGCATATGGGGACCGAGAGGCGCGTGGCTGTACTGTGACCTTGGGCATGCAGGAAACAATGCAAACAATCCAACAGTGCCACCCTCTCTGAAAATAATTATCCACGTCTCACACACACACACACACACACACACACACACACACACACACACACACACACACACACACACACACACGCACGCACACGCACACACACACACACACGCACACACACTGATAAGGCAAGACAAGAACTTTTCTACGTCTCAGGTTTATTTTTTCCAAAGAGTCTGACTGAAGTGTTGATGAATCAAATCTTCTCTTCTCTTTTCTTCTTTCACTTCTCTTCTCATTTCATCTTTCTCTTCTCTTCTCTTCTCTTCATTCCTTCATATTTCTCTTCTCTTCATCTTTCTCGTCTCATTTAACTTCTTCATCTTTCTCTTCTCTTCTTTTAATTTCTTCATCATTCTCTTCCTCTTCCTCTTCTCTTTCTTCATCTTCAGTGTATTCACTTCTGTTATCTTCATATTCTTTCTCTCTGTTCTTTTATGTTCTCATCTTCCTCTTCATCTTCCCCCTCTCTTCATCTTCACTTTACTTCTTTTCTTTTCTCCATCTTCTCGTCACCATCTTCACTTATGTTCTCTTCTCACTCACTTTCTTTGATGTCCATCTGTTTCATTTCTTCTCACAATTTTTTTATTCTCTTCTTTTATCTTCTATTCTCTTCACTTCCCCATTCACCCTCATCTTCTCACAATCTTTTTCTTTCCTCTTCTCTTATGTACATCTTCTTTTATTTTACTTCTTACCATCCTCTCTTCTTCTTTATTCTTTCTCTTCTTCTTTCTTTTCTTCTTTTCTCAATCATTCTCTTCTCATTTCCTTTTCTGTCCATCTTTTTCTTTTCTCTTCCCACAACTTTCCCTTCTCTTCTTTTATCTTCTATTCTATTCACTCCACCTTTCACTCTCATATTCTCTTCACTCATCCTTTCTTTCCTTCATCTTCTTTCTTTCATCTTCTCTTCTTTACCTACCATCTCTTCACTTATTTTCTCTTCTGTACATCATCTTTCTTTCTTTTTCTTTCTTCTTCTTCTTCTTCTTCTTTTTTTTACTTCTCACCGTCCTTCTTTTATTCTGTTATACTTTCTCATCTCAAAATTCTCTTCTCTTCATTTTCTCTCCCCTTCTCACAATATTTTCTTGTCTTCGATTCTGTACATCTTCTTCTCTTCTATTCTGCCTATTTTTCGGTCAGTTTTTTTTTCTTTTTTAGCTCTTGCGAGTCAGACTGATGCGAAGGTGAATCCGCACAGATTAGTGTTTCCCCACTGACACACCGAACTCACTTCATACAATGCTAAAGTCTGACACCAGGTCAAAAGTATCACACACAAATCCCTTTTAATCCAAACACAGGTGTGTGAGCGGCCATGTTTAATCCTGACTCTTCTATTTGAGAAAGTATCTGTTGAATAGCAAGTGAGAAGTAAGAACTTCATAAAAAAAGAGCTGCATTTTTCCTTTTATCCACTAGATGGGAACAACGCGTCACTATTCAGTCACTGGTGCAGGTGACAGAATCATTCAGAAATGAACTGAAAGCTTGTGTATGATTAATTATAGATTAGTGCTGTGTTGAAATTCAGTTTTGGTCAGGCCTACAGGTTTGCAAAACAAATTAACCAATAGCAATTATTGTGCATTCATTTTGCTTTGTTGTTTTTGTTATAGAGTGTTTTTTAAACTAACGTGTCAGTACACCAGAGTAAATCAGCATACATGAAAGATATAAAGTAGAATTTTTTGTAAAATAGTAGGGAGAGAGAGAGAGAGAGAGAGAGAGAGAGAGAGAGAGAGAGAGCTCCACTTCCTAACAACATTTTGAATGGATGTCAGCTGGACATTGCAGATTTGCACTGGTGATGTTGGAGAAAGTTATGAGTATTCAGAATGCACCTGCTTAAGTCGATTTTCAAGGCTCCTCATTCAGATTATGCAATTTACATGCTTGTAGTTCACGTCTCTAAGGTTTCCAGATTTTTCTTGAGTTGAAGTATACAATAACAATTTACAATAACATTTGGACAACCATCTTGCCTTTAAACCCAAAATAATATCAGGGATGGAAAATGTGGGCTGTCAACTGTAATACGCTATAACATGACTATCTAGTATCTCTATCTCTAGTATAACTACCTAGTTTCTCTGTCTAACTATCCAATAAAGAAACTGCATTATAAACAACTTCATCAGGCGAATTTTGTTGTTTAGAACAAGGAATTTCATCAGGTTGCAGTGCTTTCTGTCTAAAGTTGGCTAAAGTTTCTGATGTTGACTCAGGACCTCAAGTCTCAAAGGGCACATATAATGAGCTTCGCTTGAGCTAATAAAGTATTGGAACAAGGTTTACGACGGCAACCGGGAATCCCCCAAAGGGGAAACGGTGAGGGGAAGTCAATGAGGTCGAGTGAGAACAATACTGGAACGCAGCCATAGTCGTGTAAACTCTTAGGTCATGATGCTAATGATGAATATAGGCTTTCTCTCTTCTGGTTTAGCGTGGCAACAGCCAACAGGGGGCAGTAGCATCTTTCCATTTGTCTATCAGAATCCATGGCAGTTAAATGCTTGCTAAGAAAAATGTCCTACTGAAATTTAGATTCATGACGAGTACAGTCTCACGGTGTCCCAGTGCACGTGCACGTCTCGCACCACACTGTTGTTTGTACCAGTCATCATGCGTCCTCTGATCTCAACGCTTGTAAGATGTCCCCTGTGTCTCCCAAACCCACCTCGTCGTATAATCTGTCTTCATTCTTTTGTTTAACAGTTGATTCATTCCTGATAGACAATGTGAACTCACTGGGGCATCATTATTACTAACGTAAAGTAATGTAATATCAAATGAATTGTGATCCCTTCCTATTTAATTTACTCTCACCATTCAGGATGCAATGCATTTCATTTATGGCATCTAATGATGGCCATATTTCACCCGATTAAGATGTTATGAGCAGAGGTTTAATGGCTTAATCATGCACAATCACACCGTTGCACAAGGCCTCAATTATTCTTAGCAGTTTTTTAATTGGCAGGCATCGATTGTTTATTAATCAGCGCCATCGTGCATTTCCTGTGGGAAAGACTTGTAATGAGAATGAAAGTGACATTCACAGGACTCATCAAAGCTCTCTCTCTCTCTCTCTGTCATACACACATACACATACACACATACACATATAAACACACACACACACACACACACACACACACACACACACACACACACACACTCGTACCTCCACCCCTAACCATCTGACCCTTTCCTTCCCTTTCACACTACGTGTGTGTGTGTGTGTGTGTGTGTGTGTGTTAGAAAGCAAGGTGAGCTTCCTGTGTCTTTCGCTGCCATTATCTGTCGTTTTTTTAAAGCCTACGGCAGTGATCTCACTAATCAATAGCTTGCTCTCTGAAAAAGTCAACAGAAAAAGGCACTGATTAAATAAACAGCCACTGCCCTTCAAGGTTGAGGCCGGATTTGGAGCAAGCGATCGTCATCTCGGAGTTCTAATCTGATCTGGGTGACACACATAAACAGCACTGATGAGAGGACTCCAAATCCCATAATGATTTGCACCTGTTTTCCAATTGCTGTCTTTTTTTCTTCAGTTCCCTTCTCTTCTCTTCAGCACTGACTTTAATACAGTTTAATTCAATTCCATCCACTGTCGACTCCAGGGAAACACCATTAAATATTAGCAAGAGGGCAAGCAGACCAAGCACATATTTGTTATTTGGGTCTTCCAGGCTAAAATGGGGGCTGCAAATGAAGTTCTTTTCTAATCAACTTTAAAATAGATCAAGCTACACCAGAGCTGTATAATCTTCCAATTTCCAATCTCCCCACCTTAGGGGAAACATCTGGCTCTGTGGAAACCACAGCAAAAAGTATGTAACCTTCCCAGACTTCGAGCAACCCCCATCGTCCAGACCAAAATGTCTATCCATCAAGCAAAATGTGAGTCGCTAGTGCTGTATGGTCAGTACGAATGGCAAGGAAGGCCTGTGCAAAAATGAGCAAATTGATATTAGTGTCTTCAGTACAGTTATTGCCAGTGACCCAAGGCAGGATGGACACCATGAGGTTCTTAAGCTTCTGAACTCTGTAAATGATAGGAACATGGAGTATAAGGAATGGTTTGGAGGAGCTCTGCAAGTTGGGAGGGTCCTTGGAGTAGAGCCACTGCTTATTCAAATTGAGAGGAGGCAGAAGAGGATGGAGACACTAGGGTAGACCCAGGACACACTGGGGAGATTTTCAGACATGTCCTATGGGATTGAGACCTTGGAGTAAACACAGGACTGACCCACTGGAGAGATTATCAAGCATGTCCCATTGGACAGAGACCCCCAGGTAGGCCCAGTACTCGGATTGGAACAGATCGGATGGGAATTTCTGGGGATTCCCCAGAAGGAGCTAGAAACTGTAGCTGGTGAGTGAGAAGTCTTGGCTGACCTTCTCAGTCTGCTGCCACCAGGAAAAGTGGAAGAAAAAAACCCCCATAAAAACATCAGGCAAATGAGTAAAATGCAAATATAAAGGCCAGTCTCATGCTTAGTGTGGTGTCTTCCTGTAATACAGAGCTGCTAACATCTGTGGTAGCATTTATGATTTTTGACACCTTTGCTATAGTGATATGTGAAACAGGTAAAACAGTGGTCAGAACAAATGCAGATAACATTAACCTAGCAGAAAATCCTATTCACTGAAGGGGAAAAGATGTGGAAAGTGAAGGACGCATATGTCCTCCTGGCAGCGTCTTTTTCTTCATGCTGACTTATCTAGGTGAACTTTGATTTGTGAATTCATAAGTCTCGAACTTGTCTAAGCCAGTAGAAGACAAGATGGTGGAATTGTCATCTCTTTTGACAATACAAGAATGGAAGAACTGCTTATTAGAATGGTGACCAAGACTGTGCCGTGTAGCTGTCTTTGAATGGAGTGTAGCAATGGTCCAGTTTTCTTTCGCCCCTGGTGGCGCAGGCAGTGTGTTGGTGAACTTCCCTTGACTTCCCCAACTCCATTTGTTCAAATTTTAATATTATTAAGCTGCAGTCACACAAGACTTTTACCTTATTGTTTTCTTACTGTTGCCTGGTGCACATCTGGAAAATTAGCCTTCTTGTCCACCCACATTGGACAGTGGTAAAATTCATTTTTTCGCTCTGCTAGCTAGGATTTTACTGATAGCAATGTTGGCAGCTCTGTGTAATATCACTGATCCACTGGTAATACCTTCTCAGACCTGTCCATATCTGTATTCCTTAACAAGGACAAAGCCACTCAGAAAACACAATATTATCTTAAATGTCATAGGATCAATTCTATTATTGTGTCCTTGGTTTCATGTCTGTGCAGGTTTTTGTGTAATGATCACAGGCCAGAAAAAAGTGCAGTGCAAAAAGGCTCACATTATTCAGATACTATGAAAAGTTTGACTCCAAAATCTCAATCTCAAAGAGACATACAAGGCATTAGCTCCAAATAGGCTATCACTCCTAAGATGAGCTCATATGATCATGTCGAGTGAATGCTTCATTTGCGTCCTCATAAGTTCAAGATCATGGTTGTATGTCCTTATGGAGAGAATGTGGGCATCGCAGAGAGGCTTTGTATAACATCATCGATTTATAATTCCATCTAAAGTCCCCTAGGGGCTAAAAGAACGATTGATCTGAGGACACAGATGAACCGGCGTGTGGTCAGCGTGTAAATTAATTCATTTTCTACATCTGCTATTCTATTATTATTGCTTTTGATAACCATTTTGTCTGGTGTAATGTATCTAACCATTTGGCAGCCTCAGTGGCGGTCAATAGCAGGAAGTGTAGACTTACAGCGGCCTGGTGGACTGAACCTCTTCCAGTCGAGACTTAATTACTCATCACACTTCAGACTGTGTGTGTTTCACAGATTCACAGTGGAATCCATGTCATGTGTGATGTTTATTGTATAAACATCACATTTATTGTATTACTGATTACACCAAATCATTCAAATTGTCAACTCAGTATAGAAACATTTCTCTAATGAAAAACAATTACTTCTTGTTAGCATAATAGTATTTAGAAAAATGTGAACAACAAAAGTTGGAAAATTTGCCAAAAGTGTCTAGAAAATTATTTATTTAAAATAATGACAATAAAACATAGTTTCAAAAGCCTAGAACAGATGAAAAAAAAGCCAAAAAAGGCACCTAAATTATTTATTTAAATTAAGGATAATATAGTTTGAGAAATCTAGAACAATTGAATAATTCTCAAAAAAAAGTTTAAATAATTTCTTTAAAATAATATAGGGTTAAAGTAAAGTACACAACCTCACTATAACATATATCATATACTGTATATAGTTGTACCTGAAAAGGGATGGATGTTGTTCAAGAATACTCATAATTTGAGTTCCATGTCCTCCTCTATGCAATATCTGATATAACTGCTGAAGTGGTTAGCACATTTGCCTCGCACCTCCAGACTTGGGGGTTCAGATCCCACCTCTGCCCTGTATGCATGGAGTTTGCATGTTCTCCCTGTGCTTCGGGAGTTTCCTTGGGATACACCGGTTTCCGACCCCCAGTCCAAAGACAAGCATTGTAGGCTGATTGGCATTTACAAATTGTCTGTAGTGTGTGAAAGGGTGTGTGTGTGTGTATGCGATTGTGCCCTAGGGTTAGGGTTAGGGTTTCCCCTGCCTTGTGCCCCGAGGTCCCTGGGATAGGCTCCAGGCTCCCCCACAACCCTGTGTAGGATAAGTGATATGTAAAATGGATAGATGGAACTACTAAAGCAGCACAAGCTTATACACTTGGTGATTTAACTGAAATTATCATTGTTCAATCTCCAAAGTAGCAGAAAGATTTCTAGGAATGCTAAAATTGCATATATTAGCAAAACCGACTATGTAAACAGCTAATCTGGTATAAAGCACTGTATATGAATATTTTAAAGGTATAGCAAATATTTTGACTCACACACACACACACACACACACACACAAACACACACACACACACACCACCTTCACCTTTAAACTGCACGTAGTCGCCCCCCGCTGGTCGTCGCAAAGTGTTGTGACACGTCTCATGACTAATATAGCACTGCTGCAAGTCACCGTGTGTCCTCACCCCTGCTTTCTTAGAGCTGAATTAATTGGTTGCCTCTCTCTCTCTCTCTCTCTCTCTCTCTCACACACACACACACACACACCCGAAAAAGTGTCCTCTTCACGAAGCCGGTGGCTTTAAATAGATTAATTAAACCACAGGGAGTTTTAGTTAAGCAGAGGAAGGATCGTGAATGCGGCTGCTGTAGACGTTTTTGGGGGAGAGCCTGAGCTTTTCTCTGACGGCTCCTTTATGTAAAACACAATTTCACGGATGGCTGGATGCAGAAATGCTATATTTCTAGTTGCAGTGGTAACCGAACTGCAGGGTCTGAACTGGATATGTTAGTGCTGGGTGTTTAAGATTCTTTAAAATGTCCATGCAAAGGAAATTTGTGTGTAGTTCTTATGTAAAATGAATAAAAAATAAAATGCCTCCATTTTACATGAATATGTTATTAATCCCATCATGACGTTACCTGCATGACTCCGTTACCTTGTAGACGTGGCACAGCAGAATGCATTAGACTAAACACTTCATGTTGCGTGTAGCTGTTCTCCTGATGTATTCACTCGAGCCTGACGGCCATGACAAACCCAGAGAGTGAAAAAATCCCACAGTGGCATAGCGGGAACTGTTGTAATCTTGATTTGTTAACTCATAGCAAGCCATGCATTCAGACATCAAACCCTGGTTTATCTGGAGGAAAACATGTCACCAGGTTCCACAGGATTTTTGTTGCGTTTAAAACCTTTTTTTCTCTCAGTCATGACAGATGTCTCATTTTCTGACTGGATTTATGTTTGCTCGATTCTCAAATGTCAACTCTGGTTTATATATATATAATATGAGATTACAGAAAAAGAGAGAGAGAGAAAAAGACAGAGAGAGTGAGGGAGTTACTGTTTTAAATATGTCCCCATTTGACATTGCCTCAGAAAAATGTACCAAATGTCAACTTACAGTGTGAGGAAAATATTTTTCAGAACACAAATATGTAGTTCCATAGCAATTTATGCAATCTATTTCCCTCAATCTACATACAGGGTCATTTACACTGATCAGCCATAACATTAAAACCACCTGCCTAATATTATGGAGGACCTCCTTATGCCGCCAAAACAGCTCTGATCTGTTGAGGCATGGACTCCGCAAGACCTCTGAAGGTGAGCTGTGGTATGTGGCAGCAAGACGTTAGCAGCAGATCCTTTAAGTCCTGTAAGTTGCAAGGTGGGGCCTCTATGGATTGGACATGTTTGTCCAGCACGTCAAATTAATAATACTTACAGTCTTGGAAATGCTTATATATATATATATATATATATATATATATATATATATATATATATATATATATATATATATATATATATATATATAAGCATTATATATAAAAGCAAGACTGCTGACTTGCTATCTATCATGTCTATGTAAGACATGCATCGGTTTATAGCTAATTGTCGTTCTGTCCCTGCTGATCTGGAGGTCTTTTGCATGGCGATTCTTCGTAAGAACTAGTCCATGTAAGGCATAACAGCTTCCAATAGACTTCACCTTCTCTTGGAAACTTTCATCTGCCTGGTCAGCACTGTCTCGAGGATGAGAATGAGAGAGAGAGAGAGAGAGAGAGAGACAGGGACTGGGAGGCAAAGTCCCGATCCTGCCATCTCCACAGGTTCTGAAACTAATGAGGGGCCTATTACTCGGCCCTGCCTGACACCTTGTGCATCTCCAGCCCACCACCTTCTTGCCTTAGATGGAAACTGGACCGGAGCATGTAAAGGAAAATTGCTCTGCATCATCAATCGGGCTCAGGCAGTTTGGCAGCATGCAATCAGTGCTTAAAGTGTTCGAATTACAGTACAGGCAGTCCGGTGCGAGGAAAATAAGCTCCCATAATGCACCTCCCAGCTGCGAACACTCAAGGCGAAGGAGTCAAGCCGCTGGCAGGAGAACAAGGCAGCCGTGGCCATGCCATTAGTTATTAGGCCTGGCACTTTGTTTTCTTCGCAGGAGGCAGGAGCGCTGCTGGGCTCTGCGGTCAGCATCATTACCACGCTTCCCTCTCGGGGACGTTTCAATGTGGAAAAGCTCTGTGAATACAATGAAATGGTTTGTGAAATAGTTTTATACAGTATAAACCTGTGTGTCTAGTGGCTGTTATTTAGGTTGTTTGTATAGAACTACTGTGGTGCCATGAAATGGCGCACAAGCTATATCAGGAAAAATCCACAACACGGGTGAGACTAGCCATACTAGCAGCACTTATTCACATGTTATTATAACACGTATTAAAAAGGGATGCCACAAGCAGAGTTGCATAGCAATTTTTTTCAGGCTGTATATTAGGGTTTGGCATTTTAAACACACTAGATATTAAAACTAAAATTTATATATTTCACTGTGTAAAGAATAAAACACTTAGGGTGTTAAAGCTGTTACAGGAAAATAATCAACCATGGATTGGTGTGATGAAGCAGAGTTACCGGTCCCATCCCCCAAAGTTGATTATTTTCTAATAACAGCATGTCTCAGCATTTTGTTTTGGATAATTGTCTTGCTTCATGATAAAGTTCCTCCCAATTAATTTGGATGCATTTCTCTGCAGATAAAATATTCCACTAAACTTCTGAATTCATTTTGTTGCTACCATCATGAGTTACATCATCAATAAAGATTAGTGAGCTTGTTCCAGAAGCAGTCATGCAAGCCCAAGCCATGACACTACCTCCACCATGTTTCACAGATGAGCTTGTATATTTTGGATCATGAGAAGATCCTTTCTTTTTCCACACTTTGGCCAAAGTGTTTAATTCCTCTTATACCACAGCAATTTGCCAATTATTATAATTTATTTATTTATTACAGTATGACATACTAATTTAACAATTTTATACAGTAGTTACATTTAATGTTGGGGATAATCCATGAGACAAACTAGTTCCTGTTAATAGTTACGTGTAGTAACTATAATCTGTTGCGCCCTTACCAACCCCTCTTGAAGTTAATAAAACAATAAATTGCAGCATGTTAGCTTTAGCCCTGACTGTTAAGAATCACTGACACTGTAAACTCCTTCTATAAATGCTAAATAAACATCTGCTCACCAAAAACGTTAAATTATTTTAAAATAATTAAAATTATTACTGTTTATTATTAGCCTTAGATTATGTGGAGTATCTATCATACAAATCCTTTTTGTAAGAAACTATAACATATCAGAACAAGCACATTAATATAAACTTGTGTAATGAATTATAGTCAGCACCTTCTGACCAATCAGAACCAACAGTTCAACAACGCTGTGGTGTAAACCGTTCTTCTAACCAACTTCTTCCAAAAATGATGTTTTAAATCCTTTATTTTTTTTCTTTTACTTTTGTTTGGAAACTAACTCGAGATCATTGGCTACTAACAAGTCCACTCTCTCTGACACCGTCCTTGGAGTAAAAAAACAGAACATCTGGCCTGGTAATTGGTGTTATGTAGCTTCTATGAAATGAATGTAAATAAATGAGCGCCTTCATTTGTTTTTAATAGTATGCAGTGTGTTGTGGTGGGAGTTAAATAACACTGCATTATCTGCTTGGTGTTAACTCTGCTTTTTTAAACACTGAAACCACACACACACACACACACACACACACACACACACACACACACACACACACACACACGCACACACACACGCACACAGAAATTTGTAGGTTGACTTTTGAAATTTTTGTATAATAATTTCAAGTAAATTGAAACGATAAAAAGCAAGATCTTAGCTGAAAGTTTTTAAGAGTATCATATAGTAAATTTTTTAAGTAGCTTGTATGACAGCAAGCATGCAGCCATTGCACAAAGACGCTCCTCGCTCAATGGCCGCCTGGGTGCTGAAAGGACAGCTCCGCTTCAGCAACAAGAGTGTTTTGGACAGCACAGAAGCACATGGCTGCGAGGTGGGGCTGCAGAAACACACATGGCTGGCAGCCAATGAGGGGCACGGCAGTTACTCACCATCCAGCAGACGCCGGGAGAGTATAAAAGGGCCATGTCAGCACATAGAGGTGACACGTGTCTCCGATGCTAGTTGTATTGACACGCATTTCCTTCTGCCTTCCAGAAGCCGATGTGGAAGACGACAGCGCCGACAAAGACGCTCCCTGGCTCTGCTGCTCTCTCAGCCGATGCCAGCCTCCAGCACCATGCTCCCTGGGTCCTGCCTTGAGTCTACCTCAGCCAGTATGCCGCTCCCGGCTATAGGAAGACCGCACCACCCACCATCCTCACACGAAGACCTCATGCCCTCACATTTCCATTCCCTGCACAGATTAAAATAAATGCACTCCCTGTTTCACATCTACTCTGCCTATCGTGTGTCTGTGTTCATCCCGCTACAGCTGTTAGCAGCTACAATGGTGGAGAAAGCAGGCATGAACATGGACACAACCCAAAACACTGGCACTCAGTCCATGGCCACAGAACCCACCCAGGCTCCTACTATGGAATCCATACTACAACACTTATTGGAGACCAATCTCCAGCAACAAGCAGTGACCCAGGATATAGCCCAGAGTCTACAGATTGCCACAAAATAGCTTCTCCAGCTAAAAAGGTCTCGGTCTGCCGCCGCCATCCCGCTTGCAGACCCTTGCCACGATGCCCAGCATATGTTCACCAAATTGAGCAGTGAAGACAACATTGAGGCCTTCTTAGAGACCTCGAGTGCATCGCCCTATGCAAAGAGTGGGAAGAGCATACCTGGGCCAACATCCTCCTGCCATTTCTCTTGGGAGAGGCTCAGCTAGTGTACTACTTCCTCTTGCTGGCCACAGCAGCCGATTATGAGACTCTCAAGACTGAAATTCTGGCTTGCTGTGGCCTATCTTCCAACCAGGCAATGGCTGAATTTTATAAGTGGTCCTACCATCCTGGTGTCACCCCGTGAGCCCAAATGGACACCCTGTTGAACAGTGCCCAGCGGTGGCTCCAGCCAGACTGCCGTACAGCTTCCCAGGTCCAGTTCCTGAGGGCTCTCCCGTCTGATTGCAGGACACCAAGATCCCCCAAGAAATGCTGGAAGCACTAGAGTGTGCCCTATCCACCCTGGAGATCGGTTGAGGGGAGCGAAGAGATGGGCCCACCGGCTCACGCTGCGGTCCACCCCCTCACCAAACCGGACTTACAACGAGAAAGGAAAAGACCAGATAGTCGCCCCACCTATGGGACACCCTGGGACAAGCCCATGCCCACTGAGCCGGACCAGCCCACAACACTGCAGACCTACAAGCCCTGGCTGGCTGGGTGTGCCCTCCACACTGCAGAGCCTTCCGACATGCCCACCTTAGCTGTCAGGGTGAATGGCAAGCCCGTCACCACCCTCCTGAACTTGGAGAGCACCATGACTCTGGCCTGGCCCCACATCCTCGGTCGACGCCTCCAAAAGAACGGAACTCTCCTGGTTTCCTGCATCCATGGGGAGGTCTGTGATGTTCCAGCAGCCAGGTCAGGGTCTCGCCCGCCGTTAGGAGAGTGGCCCCTCCTTGTCAGGCTCATCCCTGTTACTCCTTGGATGAGACTGGCCAGGATTCACTACCACCAGCCTCCCAACCATGGGTCCGGTGGGTCTTCCTGGCCCAGGAGGAAGAAGGGGACGCCAGGGGAAGAGATGCCTCAGGTGAGACACTCACACAAGCTAACCCTGTCTTGTCTATGTTCCGCCAGGTCATTCAAGAAGGAAGATTCAGGGCCGAGCAAAAAGAGGATAACCACCTGAAACACAGTTGGGGCCAGGTGCAGCAGATAGAGGGGATCAGTCAGAACCCAGAACAGCGAATGCACACCACCTATTTTCTGGTAAAAAAAAGGGGCTGCTGTTTTTTCAGACAGACCGCCGAGGGCAGCCCTGTGACCTCCTCATTGTTCCCCATACCGGAACCTGGCTCTTGATGCACCTGACAAATTCACATCCACTAATGGGGCACCTGGGTCCACAAAATACACTGGAGAAGCTGAAAAACAGGTCCTGGGATGGACGCAGAGATGCGCTAGTTCTGTAGGCAGTGTCAACGGACCAAGCCCGGTAAACCAGCCCCTGCCCAACTCATTCCGCTCCCAATTATTGGTGTCCCCTTTGAAAGAATCGGCATGGACCTCGTAGGGCCGCTGCCAAAATCTGCCCGGGGCCACGAGTACATCTTCGTCATTCTGGACTACAGCACCAATTACCATGAGGTGGTGCCACTGCGGAAAGACACTTCCTGAAACATTGCCAAAGAACTCATGCTCCTGTTCAGCTGCTTGGGGATCCAGAAGGACATCCTGACCGACCAAGGTACGCCGTTCATGCCGAAGTTTGATCTGTGCTGGCTGTTGCAGGTTAAGCAGCTAAAGACGTCCATTTACCACCCTCAGACAGACGGCCTGGTGTAATGATTCAATCAGATGATCAAGAGGATGCTGAGATGGGTGGTAGATGAAGATGGCAGACACCGGGACCTCCTCCTGCCCTAAGTGCTCTTCGCCATCCAAGAGACCCCCCAAGCGTCTACTGGCTTCACCCCATTCAAGCTCCTCTTTGGCTGGTGGCCTAAAAGACTCTTGGACCTGGCCCGGCAGGCTTGGGAGGAGCAACCCTCTCCTTTCCACTCCCTGGTAGAATATGTCCAGGAGACGCAGGAGAGGATTGACAGAGTTACACTGATCATCCGAGCACATATGGAAGCTGCCCAGCGCAACCAACAGAGGACCTACAACCGACCTGCCCAACCCAGAGAGTTCCAGCCGGGCGACCACATCCTCCTCCTATTCCCGAATGCCTCCTGCAAGTTCCTGGCCTGCTGGCAGGGCCCAAACATGGTCCTCGAGAGGGTTGGCCCCGTTAACTACCGACTACAACAGCTGGGTTCTTAAAAAAATTGGTCAAGCCGGCCCCAGTGGTGTCTGCATTTGCCACTCGGTCCACAGAGCCCCACAAATGTACCTTGGTCCACCGCTGTTTATCTCTTTACCAGTGTTATTGTGGAGAGGTGTGAATTGTTTGCCTAGCAGGGGGCTCACATCCCTCCCCTTTCACATCACTCTGCTCACCTGCAACTAAACACAGAGTCACGACACTCTACACACTGAAACCCAACAATGTCCTGACTAATCTTATAATTCATTTAATGTTATAATTCATTTATTTATACTCGTTGAAAATGTCCAAATTTATGAACACCAATGTACTGCTAGAAAACATTAATTGGTTCCCGTCTTTGCCACAAACATATTTGTCCTCCCGTCTTTAGGGTGGCCCTGTAGAGCCGAGCCCTAATAGTGTGGAGTAGCCACAAAAACGTGTCGTATGGAATTTGATGAATATTTAAGAGGTTTTAGGACTTGTTGAATATATAAGACATATGAAGGCCTCACAAGCAGTTCTACTGGAACGCTCTTAAATTAAATGAGAAATTGTATCACTTTCCTGCACAGCATATTCATAAAAAAACAAATCCAGCACGAGCCAGTTTTGAATAACCGCTGTAAATCACAGTTCCCATACCAACACGCAGCTCTCCTCCAGTCTAACTGGCGTGTCAGAGCGACAGTTTTTTTTCCCCTCTAATATGGCCAATATTGTTCTAAATGAATGATATGGCCAGACTTAAATTGCAGTAGCCCACACACACATTGGCAGTAATTTGCTCTTTATTTTCAACCTGAATACCAATTAACTGACAGAACTATCTCCTTGAGAACTTTGTAATACGGGGTTGATGAACACTCGTTTGCTTATGGAGATTCACAGGAACAGCTTATGAAAAGGAAAACAAAACCTCATCCTCTAGTTGGTTAGAGCCGAATTCTATCGATTGTGCCTTCAGCTAATGGTCTCTATAATTAACAGCGTCGATATTTGAGTGCACGTGCAGCTGAGTGTACAGTATGCTAGAGCTGGTCTAGGGCATGACATTTCTCAAATTGTGTTTGATTGATCATCTTCCTGTGTGCATGCAGAGCATGAAAGGTGATGAGGAGGAAGTTTATGGAGGGTATTTTGTGACAAAAAGCATCCACCAAAATTAGAAGATATGCAAGCAAGACATTATTTAAATCTAAAAATACCTGTTGGATATAAATAACTGAATCTATAATGTACACTCTAGGAACAGGAACCAGGAAGTACAATGAAACCTAGAGAATAAGACACATCAGCTTACAACATGGAGCTTCTGGTCATCTGGAGGCTCAGATGACTCATTGCTTGCAATCACTAATAGATAGTTAGAAAAAGCTGATTTATTTTTAAAACTGACTTTGATTTAATTGTTATTTTATTCATTATAAACCTGCAGATGTTCTAATATTGTTTTGTATTGTTCAGTTTCAGCTTGCTTAGTGTTAATGCACTGAAATCCTTCTTCAGTCCTGTATGTTTGAGTTGACATTTTCCATATAAAATCCCACTGAAATGTATTGGAACATGTAACAGAGGCTAAATTTAGTACATACCTCTACTTGTTCTATAGTCAATGCTTTAAAAAATATATGGCACTACTTCACAGAAATGAGTGGAACAATTTTCATAGAGGAAAACAAGTAAACGGCCACAGAAGAGCAATCATGATTTAGTGTATAACATCTTTATTTCATTCTGCAAACCTCAGGGCTTACTGACATTACTAGCTATACTTATTGTATTTTATTAGCATGGAAGCTGTTATTCTGTTTTCCAGCATTTTAGTAATGGACGTTTTTTGCATTATACGTTCTATTATGCTTGATGATGCAAGGAAGGGAAAGAGGGTGAGCCTCTGAATCATGGGGATCAAGAAGACAGAGAGAGAGAGAGAGAGAGAGAGAGAGAGAGAGAGAGAGAGCAACATAAAATTTAAATTGCACATGCCTGAAGTTAAGCACAATGTTATTTCATACTTTTGACACAACAGTTCCAGATGTACTTCATCATCCTAGTACCAATCAAAGTACTTTTCCACCAAATACCAAATTTGTGATAAAAACTTGCTGGTACCAGGGTACCAAGATAGAAACAGCTAGAATTGGTCGAATGTAGTCATTACACAATTGTCAAATGAGACAGGAGAAAAATAAGGCTCAAATTGCATACTACCATCATGAAAAATACCTCAATTTGTTACTTCATATAGTAGCCATCTTAAGTAGCTAAGCTGATAACACTGTGGTCAATAGAAAACTCAGAATTTTCTATCTGGTAAATAGCTTTATGTTTTGAAAGTGTCAATTCAACTTTAAGGGTGCAATACAGTTTTATTAATTTTTTTTCCCTCAACCGAGAGCTCTTTTTACATTTGACATGTAAGTATCTGGTGTGACCCCCTTGTGCAGCAATAACTGCAAATAAACATTTCTGGTAACTGTTGATCAGTCCTGCACATTGGCTTGGAGGAATTCTTAGCCCATTCTTCAGTACAGAGCAGCTTCAACTCTGGGATGTTGGTGGGTTTCCTCACATGAACTGCCTGCTTCAGCTCCCTGCTCATTTATATTGAATTAAGGTCAGCACTTTGACTTAGCCATTCCAAAACATTAACTTTATTCTTCTATAACCATTCTTTGATAGAACGACTTGTGTGCTTAGGTCCCTGACTTGCTTCATGCCCCACTTTCTCTTGAGATTCCATGTACAGATATCCTGACATTATCCTTTAGAATTCACTGGTATACTTAAAAATTAATTGTTCCATCAACAATGGCAAGCCGTGCTGGCCCAGATGCAGCAAAACAGCCCTAAACCATGACACTACCACCACCATTTTTCACAGATGGGATAGGTTACTTATGCTGGAATGCAGTGTTTTCCTTTCTCCAAACATAACACTTCTCATTTAAACCAAAAATTGTATTTTGGTCTCATTTGACTACAAAACATTTTTCCAAGAGTCTTCTGTTTTGCCCACATGATTTTAGCAAACTTCAGAAGGGCAGCAATGTTCTTTTTGGAGAGCAGTGACTTTCTCCTTGTAAACCTCCCATGCACACCATTGTTGTTCAGTCTTCTCCTGATGGTGGATTCATGAATATTAACATTAGCCAATGTGAGAGAGGCTTTTAGATGCTTAGTAGTTACCCTAAGCTCCTTTTTGATGTCAATGACTACTACATGTTTTGCTCTTGGAATGATCTTTGTTGGTCGGCCACTCCTGGGGAGGGTAACAATGGTTTTGAATTTCGTCCATTTGTACAAAACCTGTCTGACTGTGGATTGGTGGACTCCAAACTCTTTAGAGATGTTTTTGTGACCTTTTACAGCCTGATGAGCATCAACAACTCTTTTTCTGAGGTCCTCAGAAATCTCCTTTGTTCATGCCATGATACACTTCCACAAACATGTGTTGTGAAGATCAGACTTTGATAGATCCCTGTTATTTAAAAAAAAAAAAAAAGGGTGCTCACTCACACCTGTTGTCATCCCATTCACTGAAATTACCTGACTCTAATTTTACCTTCAAATTGGCTTCTAATCCTAGAGTGTCACATACTTTTGCCATTCACAGATATGTAATATAGTATAATTTTCCCAAATAAATAAATAAATAAATGACCAAGTATAATATTTTTGTCTTATTTGTTTAACTGGGTTCTCTTTGTCTACTTTTTGGGTTTGTGTGAAAATCTGATGATGTTTTAGGTCATATTTATGCAGATGTATAGACAAGGGTTTACAAACTTTCAAGCACCAATGTACACCAATCTTTATTTCGTCTGTAACAAAGCATGCTAATCTAGTTAGCCGATACTAGGTAGAATGGTAAGACCGCTGTTATGGTTAAAGTGTGCATGTTATGCGACCTGACTGTTTCTGGGGGAAAAAAACTAAACCAAATAGTGGATGGAAATTATCCACATTGGCAGTTATCTTAATTTCACTGCTCATATAAGTACATGGCTGGACGTCTTCATGACTGGATCAAACTAGTCTTATTTTATTCTTTTGTTTGTATTTCTTTTTAAAGTCTTAATTTGTACTCTTAATTGTTGACATTTAAGTAAATCCATATACTGTTAACCTTGCTGCTAGTCAGCTTCTCATTTTCAGATAATAATGTTGAACACTGCAGCAGCAAGGATTAAAATGAATCGATTCGAGAATGTGCTAGAATATTCTTTTTTTATGGCTCACTCTTAGCCTGTTTATTACAGCAATATAGAAATATCACTTTCTTTGAATTGCAGTTCTATTACAAGTTGATTTATTTTTCTACCTGAAGGGAATGTGATGTAGAAAATGAGTACTGGTCTGTCAATTTATCAATTTATAATTTTTATCATTTGATTAGCAAACAGTTGTCATATAGGATGTGTATCTTTTGAAATAAAAAATATAGTGAGTCGCATTTCATAGATTTAGCTTTAATAATAGACCTGACTGACACAACATGGTGAAAACCATTTTAAGGAAATGCATAATAATTATTTGAATGAATGATATCTCCATTGATTCAACCACTCTTATGCATTCATAAGATAAATCGAGTGTAGTACAGAGTGGCCACATCCGTCCCTTATTTATTTGTTTATTTAATAGCTCAGGTTCCAGCCTCCAGCTACATCATTTTGACCATTAGCATCCCAAATAAACACAGACGAGCAAAGTGGGCTTCTGCATTCCGCCTCATTAAAAAAAGGACGTAATAAAAACATCTCCACTAATAAGGTGTCTGAGCCTTTAGAACAGCCTCCCTCCCGTTCACTTAATGAGAGACACAAATACCAAATGGTGGCCTGGCAGTTGCCTGGCAGAGAACACATGACTGGCATGAACAGAAAAGGCCTGGCGTAATTATGGAGGGCAGGAAATACAACAAAACACCGGAACAGTAAATTACAGGTCTGTGCCACAAATGGCTGTGGAAATCCATGAGAATTCACACTGATCAGAAAGCAGTGATTAATTTTCTATTACAGCAAGTTAGATAAGTTTATATTAATTCACTCATTCTAGCATGTTAAATTACAGCAGCTCTAAACAGTCATTCCCTCACCAGTCTCTCTTTTTCTTTCTCTGGAAAGTAATAAGACTAAAGCAGAGTTTGTCGTGTTACTAAGAAACTAGAAAGTGTAAACTCCCGTTGTGAATAATTTCCCAGAAAACATCATGTTGCAGCTTTAGCTCTGACTGCAACAAAGTTCTGACACTGGAGACTTCTTCCAAACATGAGCTCTTTCTTTCTATAAGGAACAATACAGTTCCTACACAAGGACCCCGGAGCCTCTCCAATACTAGCAGTCTGTTGGAGAATGAATGTGAAATAAGGCACTAAATATCTATCAAATCTCTAAAATAATCCCCTGCCTGCCCTGCCTCCTTTCCCCACAATTCTTGTGTGTGCTCATTTGTGTGTGTGTGTTTGTTCGGCTAAGCAGGATGATGAACAATAAAATAAAAAGGCAGATACCATTACGACAGGCCGCCATAATCACCTGTCTTCAACGAGCCTCCACTGAAAGGTTGCAATCTATCGGCCAGTGAATGCCAATTATCTGCCTAAATGAAGTTTTGCACAGTGATTCCGTCAGCCGGCTGGTTGCGCTGTTCGAGACGCTTTGTGAAGTTGTCATATTTTTTTTCATCATTGCCTCTAATGCCATGCAAAAGCTGTTCACCAGAAACGTCCAAACTAAAATGAGGCTGCTTGTTCAATCTTTATGGGGAGAATAAAAAGAATGGCAAAGGCATGTCAGTGCAAATCTTGGAGTAATCGCATTCTAATTGTGAAGTGCAGAGTGACTTATATAGTCACGCACTCGGGATGAAACACAGTCATTCTTTCGCAATCAAAAGATTTGCTGATTTTAATTGGTGCAGTGGCATTAATATTATCACAACAGTTGAGGGAGAAGTTGTTCAGTGATTGTGATTGAATGGACCAAGTCTGATAACAGGCTTTATTATATAAAAATGTAAAACAACAACAACAACGCTTACAGTTAAAATGTGGTCTTTGCGACTGTCAGTCCCAGTGAAGGAGGTGTGGCTTTTGTGACAAAATGAAGGATGTGTGACCTCTGTCCCTATCAGTCCCAACAAAAGAGGCATGGCCTAGGGCGCTCTGCCTGTCAGCCTCAGTAAAGAAGATGTGGCCTAAGCCTCTGTACCTGTCAGTCCCTGTAAAGGACATTTGGCCCAAGCCTATGTGCCCATCAGTCCCAGTAAAAGAGGTGTGGCCTAGGCTTAGGTGGATGTCACTACATTTACATTTATGGCATTTGGCAGATGCCCTTAACCAGAGTGACTTACAGAAGTGCTTTGAAGTCTGTATCAATAAATACATCCTGATACTGGTTCACTAGATCACAGAATACAATCAGTTACAATCAGAAAAGCACAACGACAACACATTTTAAAAAAAATTGCTATCTTAACTACTTCAGGAAGAGGTACAGTCCTGTGAAAAAATAAGTACACCCCATGGAAAGTGTTGGCTTTTTTGACATGTTTGGACAACCAAACATTTGATCATATTTGAAACAGTGCCATAATTCATATTTGAATCAGTGAATGCAAGCTGTCCATTCCCTGAGGCAGCAAAGCGACCCCAAGCCATAACATTTCCACCACTGTGATTCACAGTTGGTATGAAGTGCTTCTATTGAAAACCTGTCTTTGGTCAGAGCCAAGCATGTCTGCTGTTACTATGGCCAAACAACTCTATCTTTGATTTGTCTGTCCAGAGTGCATTATTCCAAATGGCCTGGTCTATGCCTATATGCTCACTGGCAAACTGTAGTCTTGCTTTAATGTATTTTTTAGACAGCTTTTTCCTGGCATGCCTTCCATGCAGGTCTCCCATGCAATCTCTTTCTGATTGTAGAAGCATGCACTTTGACACCAACAGTTGCAATGCTTACTAGCAGATCCTGTGATGAAATTTTTGGGTTCTTGGAGACTTCTTTTTGCATCAGACGGTTTGCTCTTGAGCTGAATTTGCTGGGACGGCGAGCCCTGGACAAATTGGCATTTGAAATCTGTGCCATTTGTAGATGATTTTCCTTAAAGTGGAATGATGTATTTCAAATAATTTGAGATCTTTTTAAATCCCTCACCAGACTCATTGGCATCCACAACCTTTTTTTCTGAAGGCCTTACAGAACTCTTTAGATCTTGACATGATGACACCACACACCTCAATAGCAAAGGGAAACCAGACATAGATATGAGAAGTTTATATAAGACAGGTTTGAGCTGCACTCCCTAAGCAGATTCTAATCACTGAATCATCTTGAATATCTGATTCTAATTTTATGGCTTTGAAGGTGTGATAAATGTAGGAGTGCACTTACTTTTTCCATGTGACTGATCTGTTTTTTTGTTAAATTACTACAGAATGTCAATTGTATGTGTCATTTGATAGTGTATCAACTTTATTAATAGGCAAGGTTTCAAAGAGGATAAAATGGTTGCTTGTCCAAATATGTCAAAAAAAAAAAAAAACACAACAATTTCCATGGGGTGTACTTATTGTTTCACATGACTGTAGGGCTTGAAGACTGCCAGTGATTCAGGTAGGGTAAGTTTTGCATTCTGGATAAGTTGCAGAGCTCAAATGGTGCTCAGAGGCAGACCTGACTTTCAGTCCCAGTAAAGAAGGTGTGGCCAAATTGTACGTGGTTGTCCGTTAGCGTAAATGAGGAATGACTTAGGGCTATGTGCCCATCAGTCCAAGTAAAGGAGGTGTCGGCCGGTCTTGTGACTTGAATGAAGGAAGTGTTGCCTATGTAACCATCAGTCCCAGAAAAAGAGTTGTGGCCTAATCCTCAGGAGGCATGGACTAGGAATCTATGCCTGTTGGTCTGAGTGATGGAGTTGTTGCCTACATCTTTGTGCCTATCTTGTTAAAGGAGGACTTTAATGTTGATTTAATGTGACTAAATGAAAGAGGTGTGGCCTCTGTGCCTTCCAGTAAATTAATTGTTTCCCTTGTGCCTGTCACTTTGACTGTAAAGGAGGCCTGATCACTGTGACTAAGCAAAGGAGGTGTGGCCTCTGTACAGTCCCAGCAAAAATGGCATGAACAAGGCATATATGTGTGTGTGACCAAGGTGTCACTGAATTTCACAAGATACGCACACTTAACCTGATGTCCACTGCATTTCTGTAACATGGACATCTGAGGCGTGAACTCCAGTGTGAGAGTGCTGACAGAAACATAAAGAGCCATGGAGTTCGGACTCACAATGAGTTGAGTTTAGCTGTTATAATGGGCAACGCTTGTCTGCTCCTCTTCAGCAACAAACATGCTGGACGTTTTCATCTCGGTGAAGCAAATACTACAAAGGCCATTTTTATTCTCACCAAAGGTTTTTTCTGCTGGTGCAAAACAAACAAGCACTAATGCTCATGAAATTATTTCAGCCTTCTACCTGATACAATAAAAAAGTAAGCGTGTTTTTGCAAATATGAGTTTTATTAGGTAGGTAGAATGATGTTTTAATGTTTTTTTAATAGGAAATAATATCACCAGTGTCATTGCTCCTTTTTCTTCACATTGGATTTTCACATTGGGATCAGGCCAGTGGTTGATTTAATGTCGGCTAAATAATGCAGCACAACGTTCTCACCAATTACCAAGCCAGACTAATGCAGAGGTCTTTCAGAGCTTCCAATGTACCGTGTGCTGCATCCTGAGGATTGATTTTCTAAAAATATGATTTCAATCCGCAGATTTTCCCCCCGCTTTGTTTCCTTGACGACACGTCCAAACAAGGAGCCGTTTCCCGGACAACAGGCCTGAAAAACAAGGCTTATGACTATCAGCAGTTAGATAGGTTCTTGTATGTGTGTGTGTGTGTGAGAGAGAGAGAACATGGGAGCAACTGAAGTCCCAGAATTATATGAATTAGCAGAATCACAGTCCAATCAGTCAATTAAGGGCAAAAAAGGCACATTGGAGAACAAGCATGTTCTGCCCATTTTAACCTCCAATTATGCGCAGTTCAATATGCACATTCAAAACTATCTTTTCTCCGAGCTGTAAATTAATTTCAGATAAAAAAAAATGTTTTAAAAGGTATTAGTCACCTAGCAGGGTTATATATATATATATATATATATATATATATATATATATATATATATATATATATATATTTAACCCTGCTAGGTGACTAATACCTTTTAAAACATTTTTTTTCACCTAGCAGGGTTAAATATATATATATATATATATATATATATATATATATATATATATATATATATTTAACCCTGCTAGGTGACTAATACCTTTTAAAACATTTTTTTTCACCTAGCAGGGTTAAATATATATATATATATATATATATATATATATATATATATATATATATATAAACTAGCTAGATTGTCTGTGCTGAATATCACTCATATCAGTGTTCTACTGTGCATTAATGTTGATCATTTCATTAATTACTTTTTATCTATCCATCTTATTTGTTTTGGTTTCTTTTTATATTTAACTATGAATAAAAAATAGTCCATCCATCCACCTTTGTTTTCTGCAAGGCTTCCACAGCATACTGTTTTTCCTGCTCAAACACACCTGATTCGACTCGTTGGCTAATGAGCAAGTGTGTGCTGAGCTGAAACAGGTGTGTTAGTGCAGGAACAACACCAGCATGCACATGTGTGCTCTGAGCTGCATCTTTACTTCAGTTTAAAATTCAAGATCTGCCAAAACTGCCAATCACTCTTTTGCCCCTTCCCCCCCAAACACGTGAAACTTTTGCAAACTACATGGGCTCGGCTGCTACCGGTGCATGATTTACGGCTGGAGTGGTTAAACTGTGACAGGCTGTTGTTAGAGGCTGATAATGCCAGTGACATGCTAAAGCTTTAACACTGATGCAGGAGACGCAGGTGACAGGCCAAGCCTTCTGTAAAACATGGGGCTAGAGGCGAGGTGAAATAATGGCAGAGTTCTTTTATTTGGGGGATTGTTTCCATGACAGAAAATGCCTTAAAGGGCAAATTCATCAGCTAGAACATATTGCAGTGCAGCAATCCAAAGTTCTGGAACACCCGGAGTTCCTTATGTCTTATTACAATCTACAAAACTAAGACAGGTCAAATAAAACATGTTATTTAAGAAAGAAAAACAGATAATCATTTATAATGGCAAAGTGTTTTGTTGTAAGGAGTCTCCAGTGTCAGTGCATTGTAACGGGTCAATATGTTTTCCAGATTTGTACTTTCTTGGTAACATTACAAGCTACAGATTTTCTTTAAAAAATAAAAAACAAACCGTACAAAACATAAGTGTTAACGGGAACTAACTTGTTTTGTGGACATTCCACATCATTAATTGTAACAATAAATGGATACAAATTATATAAAAAAAAATTGTTGACAAATCACTGTGGTATAATAGGAATAAACCACTTTGGTACTGTATCACACCATCCCGTCATTGATTATTTTATTAAGATAGTATGCACCCAAGTGTTTTAGTCCTTACTTACTTAAAGGCTGGTGAATTTGTGGGGACACCATGGCTTAGTGGTTAGCATGTTTGCCTCGCACCTTCGGTTTCGGGTTTGAATCCCACCTCCAGCCTGTGTGTGTGAAGTTTGCCTGTTCTCCCCATTTCCTCCGGGTGCTCTGTTATCCTCCTCTAGTCCAAAGACATGCATTGTAGGCTGTAGACTGTGAATGTGTGTGTGATTGTGCCCAATGATGGGTAGGCACCCCGTCCAGGGTGTTCCCCACCTTGTATCCTAAGTTCATGGAATAGGCTCCAGGCTCCTTGTGACCCTGTGTAGGATAAGTGGTGGATGGATGGTCTTTAAAAAAAAATTCGTAAACATTTTTCAATGCTCTTCAATGTGACATCTAGACACAACATGATCAAGAGGCATGGACAAGGTTGGAGCTAATAAACCTTAATGGAGCTTGTAAATTTATATGAAGCAAACAATTGCCTTTTTTCTTCTTCTTCTTCTTCTTTTTTTTTTTTTACTGCGGTCACCCTGTGAAATTTATTCCACCTTTTTGCTTACACAGTGGCTGAATGCATTTTGCAGAATATCCATCACTACTATGATTTTTCTCGCCATATTTTGGAGACAAGGCATGGTGTAAATCAGCTCTGCTTTCTGCATTCTTCAATTATATGGCAATACTTACTGCTAGAAGGTTTGACAACCAGTACATAATTAAACATGATACATTTTGGGCCAACTGTACATGTTCTTGTCAGAAGAAAAAAAAATTATAGAAAAAGCATTAAGGAGAAAGATTTTTTTTTGTGGCTCTTAGGGCTGTGAGGTGTTATTGCAACAGTGGCAACATGTTGCATAAACTGAACTTTTAGGTAGATTTCAGTTTGAGTACACATACAGTAAATCATAGGACACATATAAGATGTTCTCACCACAGCATGGTACATGTGTGATTTGTGCTTTAGATTTGCGCTTGAGACCAGGAATTTTGGTCCCTCTGAGTAAAAGTCAGAAAACAATGAGAGTATGATGTCTTTGGGTGAGCAGTTGTAAAGAACCAGGGTTAGCAGTGTTTAGATCCATGTGCAGAGTTTTAAATTGAAAATTTAATTGTTTAAGATTGTAGTGGTCCAACACAGTAATGGCATCAAACATCAAACCAACAGGGTGAATACAAAAGGTTGGGCAAACAAGTCGTTAAAAAAAAAAGTCAAGGCACGAATCAGGGAAACAGGAAGGCATGGAGTAGAACTTACAAAACTGAAGAGAAGGGCAACACTTCATTTTGTACCCTTGCATTACATGTGCTATATAGTGTGAATGAATCAGAAAGTAGACATGAAATCGTAAAGGAGCAAATGACTAGAATTCAGGAGCTGGAGACCTCTCTTGGGGAGGAACGACACTGACCTGGCTTTTGTGTTTCATTATGGGAAAACTGTTACAAAATTGGGTTTCTCATTGGTTTTTTGGATGGTTCAGGATTTTAACTTGCTAAAGAGATTCAACTTGTTGCCTTTTTTGAAAGGGAAACTCTCTGTTCCACAAAGGACCTTTAGAGGGACAAATCAAAGATTGCCCATCCCATCCCATTGCTTTGTCAGAAAATTTTATTCCAGGAATATGTGGAGGCAACAATGCAGAAATAAAACAAGAACCAAGCCTAGTTTGGGATTATATGGTTCTCACTGGAGGAAAACCACTACCATGCTGAGAATTATCCATCATTCATAAGTTATCTGCCCAGTGGTTGTCCCTTTCAATTGATGGATGAGGTAGATGGGGGCCAATACATTGTCTGAAGCCATGGATGAACTGCAGGCCATAAGTGCATCAATATGGTAGGTACACCTGCTAAAATTCACCCCATCCTGGCTCCTTTAAACCATCCAATAGCTAATCAAAAGCTATCTTAGAGACTGTTGCTGTAAATTTCTGGCTAACCGCACTGGAGGGTTCACTCCTTGCATGCTACACTGGTCATGTTGACTTACTGAGGCCTTTGTTTGGTCAATTCTTCATTTCCAATAATGCTGAATCATTGTACTGTAACAGCAGCTATCAGACGAGGCTGGTCACAGTGCCCGCTTTGCAGGAAATGTCCATTTTCCTCTTTGATTGTGCCCGTTGTTTGCAATTTAGATGGCAGCCATGAAGTGGAACACTCCTCGGAACTGAGATTGCGGGAGAAAGATACTGGCGTGGTTTGGCTTGGCAGTTGGATGTCCATTTTCCTATTTCTTTTTAGACCAGAAATGGTTTCAATTGAATTTTAGATTTGTACAGAGAAGCCATTTGCAAGAGTAGGCTATTAGTTCTGAATTGTTCACATGGGTTTAATTATTTATTTTCTTTTATTCAGTCTAAGTGGGTTAATGCAGGTACACAATATCATAGAGGTCTGTTTTTGCCTGCGCATTCTTACTTTATTTGTAATTCCCCCACATTGCTCCTTAAGAAGGGTTCCTGCTTAACCTTGGCCTTGCTCGTTTTCCAGCTCACTGGTCCTTATCTGTTTCTGTGAGAACAAAGAGTTTTGTTCTCTTTGTGAAAGTGCACAACCTACAAGCTGTGTTCTCTGTGCGAGAATTGCTTATTACTTTCTTGAGGGAAGAAAATTAATTCAGCTGAGACCAATATTTAATATTAATGTCATAAAAAATGGATAGATGGTGTGGCGGAGGTGGAATGTGTTTCTCCCACTGACTAATTCAAGGATATTAGAGCGACTTGTTTGTTTTCATGGTGTCCCGTCGTGAAGGCAGGGTCAGGATGAATTAAACAGCACAGCACTACAGAGAGATAGAGAGAGAGTGGGAAAACGAGAGAGGAAAAGCAAAAGAGATAAAGAGTGTTTTTAAAAAAACATCCCCTCAAAACACAGAGAAGATGAAGTGAAGCGTAACCAGTCATGCAAACAGGACCTTAGGAGGGCAGCTTTTTTTTTTTTTTTTTAATATGGCTGTTCCATATTTATCATCACCCTAGGTGTGTTTGTTTTGATATGATGAGCATTTGGAAGATATAAGAAGCTGTTTAGTTCGGGATATTAAACAACAAAGTGTGTTGATCTATACTCAAGACACTTCCCTTTGAGTTTACATTGGCTTTCCAAGGTTAAAGCATGAGTGGAAAAGCTACTTTCTGGCTCAGCACTGGTTTCAGGTGAAAGCAAAAAGCTGGCAGTAACTATAAACATCTACATTGACAAAAAAATGACCCATGTTTCTAGTCATATTTTAGCAGAATTTTGATAGGGTTGCCTTTTCCTGGCTCAGAAACGGTAATCTTTGGAATTAACAGTGTTCTTGCACCACTGTTAACAACCACATCGTCCAAAATTTGGTTCTTGTCTTAACGCTGAACTTTGTACTCCAGAAATTCAAGGAACTGGAACAGATTTTTTCTCTCCCTTTTGGTTCACTTGAGTATGAGTGGTGAGCCAGGAGGGGGGGAACCCATGAGCCTACATGGTGAGACCATGTAGTGTTCATTGGTACTGGAGGAAAACCATCATTTTCAAAATATCTATATTTACAAAAATGGCAGAATTAAGGGTTGGTTCAACATGTGATGGGTTTTCCCAGACCACCAGATCTGGCAAATCATGATGAGATGGAATTTTAATGAGCAAGGGCAATTTCATTGGAGTTCATTCTTTCATTCATTCATTCATTCATTCATAATCAGTAGCTGTTTATGCTGGTCAGTGGTGGATCCGGAGCTTATACTGGGATAATGCTGCAAGAAGGGAATAGACCCTGGGTGGGACACCAGTCTATCACAGGGCACCATGCACTCACATTGACAACTAAGGGTAATTTAATTTAGCTAATCCACTAGAGAACCTGGCAGAAACCAACATGAACATGGGGATAACATGAGAACCTTAACGCAGAGAGTAACCCAAGCTCACGATCAAACCAAGGCAGAAACTCTAACTTTTTCATTATGGTTTGCTTCAATCAATTCTTATGAGCTTGCTATCTTGAGATGCCGTTGATAGACATTAAATCCATGATTGATCAAGACTGATCAGCTCGTTTTCCTTGACATATGGTAGGAGAATTGATGGGTCACCATTAAATGCAAAGCGAGAATCAGTTTCTTGGAGCTTCACAGCCCAAAGACAGCTGAAATGTCTCACTCTGTTGATGCTTGAGGTGGCTACAGCTCACTAAAGATGGCTGTAACTCTTGAAGTGAACTCAAAATGAGAATAGATGGTAGGTGTCCATCGTGCAGGGAGAAACTGTTGGACCATAAAGGGAAAGATGTATGATGGTGTAAGGATGAGTAATTTCTTACCAGAGGGGGGAAAAAATCACATCACCCACATTGGCTCCAGTGTTCTGTGATGGCACCACAAAAGTTTCCTCCGGGCTGTTGTTGTGTCTTCTAGGTCATAAGTTACAGGCACTTCAAACAGAGGCCCGGGACTTTTTTATGTCTTAATTTTATAGCTACTTCATGTCTTCTGGAGTGGTTTGATGAGTTTCATGAGGTGTTTCTTTTTAATAGCAAGCACACATATGTGAGATCTATGAAGCTGTCAATAATCAGTTATATAATAAATTGCAATGTAATATTATTGACACTTCAAAATAACAACTTTCAACTCTCAAGGATTCCTTTTGAATCCAGAATGCCATGTAGGTAGGCAGCATTTTTGGGCAGCGTTTGTTCTCCTGAGGTGAAGCCAATACAGTTTATGTGACATACTGCATTCAAAAGTTTTCTTAGTCTCAAGGCATTATGTGGCCTTCTTGACAAGATGAGAATTCTATAAAAATCTTTGAAAAACATTGAGGAAAAAAACTATATACAGTACCATCCAAACATATTGGAACAGCAAGGCCAATTATATATTTTTTGCTATACACAATACATTTGGGTTTGAGATCAAAGATGAATATGCACGATAGATCAGAATTTCAGCTTTCATTTCCTCATATATACATCTAGATGTGTTAAATGACTCAGAACATGGCACCTTTGGTTTATTTCTTAAAGAAATATTCATAAAAAATCTTACTATATAAATAGTGACGGTGCAGAGAATATACAGCATCTAAAGCCTTCAACTTAACTCTTGATTAGATAATATATTGAATATAATACAAAAACTGCCATATAGTTCTAAGGACAAAGAGCCTTGATTTATATTTTATTAGCAATTATTAAAGCATTTCCAATCTTCCATTCCTCAGCAAAGCACTTACAGAGCACTCCACTAATATTGGCATTCTTGGAAACTATGAGCAAAGAAGGCTGTGAAAAACTGTCTTTATTGTTTAAACTTTTGTTAAAAAAAATGTGTGTTCTTCACAAACAATTAAATATTTTTCACTACATATGTTGTACAATCTGTACCAGTCCAGTTATTGGAAAAGTGTCAAGGTAGCTAATAACCAGAGAGACAAAAAACCCCTCTCTATTTAAGTGGTATTGGATCTGAGTTTATTTCTTTTGAAGTACCTCCTGTATGTGTAATTTAATACCTTGCTTTTTTTTTTTTTTTTTTTTGCCAAAGTCTTAGGAACATCTCTACACTGTTACCACCTGCTATCCTGAATAGTTTGCCAGCTAATTAACCGATAGTATACTAGCATGCATTCTAGCATGTAATTGAAATATTACAAATTGAATATTTTAGTCCCACAAGGCTCCATTGTAGGTCTCCTGCTCTTCAGTTTGTATATATGCTTCTGCTTGTTTCCATCAAATGCAAGCATAATATAAATCATATGCTGATGACATACTATTACTATACACCTAGACATACTGATGAGATACAAATTCCTTTATATAATCAGTGTGAATATGTCAAGTCATTTTCAAACAAACAAACAAAAAAATCTGAGCTACTAGTAGTGGGTGCCAAGGCAAGGCAGCAAAGCCAGGGTGGCAGCTCAGCATGTTTGAACATCTTTAAGAGTGTTGAGAAAAGCATCCCAGTTGGCTCCTCGTGAAGCTGCTGTGGGAGCACCAAGTGTTGCAAAGCTGTCATCCTGGCATCTTTGAAGGATCTGAAATATTAGAACATTTTGATTTGGTTGACACATTTTGATCCATGTACTATGCTTTTTCATAGTTTTGATATCTTTATTTTGAAATATCATGTGGGAAATGGTAAATTATTAAGATGCCCTCCATTTCTAAGTAGGTGTATCAAAACTTGGCAGGCTATTTTGGGAGACTGAATGCTGCTTTGTTTAATTCAATGCTACCAGTACAATCTGTTCTCAAGTACCTAGAAATAGCAGGGTATGGGATCATGATTTATCTTAAATAATGGTGGAGTTCAAGGTCAGGAAGCAAATCCCACAGTGATCATATCGCCAGAAGTGGACTTTAATTCTGTTCTAGAAGCTTATTATCCTGAGAAGCATTCAGCTCCTTTTTAAAGAATACATGATTATAAAAAAAAGTGCCCAGTAATAGGAGTAAAAGTGACTTATAATAAAACACACGAACGCACATGAGAACTAATCATTGAATACTTAATTTGGCATAAAGGGAAGCTTCAAGGTCTAGGATCTGTTTCACTGAGCTGATGTAAACTAATCTAACACAATACACTAAAATAAAATGTAACAACTATTTTCTGATTATTTTTTAAAGCACCTGACTTACTAGGACTTAAGGCTGGCTTATACTTCTGCATTGAAGCATGTCACAACAAAGAGGGAGGTTTATGGGTAAGCGTAGCACACAGGTGCACTGATGGGCGAACATAATTCTGTAATCTGACTGTAAATGTGACATCACTGCAACACAGCACTAGAGAAACTGCCCATAGTGACAGAGCTGCTGTATGTAGAAAATTTATCAACACCTTCTGAACAATCAGAATCAAGAATTCAATAGTGCTGTGGTATTATATCTGGAAGTAAGTAGTATTGTAGTACACGTCTTCTTCTCTATTAATTTTGCAATGAAATGTGCATCGTTTGTTGTGGAAATGTTCAAGTTACATAGCGTCAAATTTTTTCCCACTACAAAGTAATGTTTTTTTTAAAAATTCTTTTTAAAAAATATAAATAGAACTTCCCAACAAGACCAACCTTATAAACACTGTGCACTACCACCCAAAGTTCTCTCTTTCCAAACTTTTTTTAAGGTCAGGCTGCCTAGAAACGACAGTCATCATTACACCAGGATGAATATCTCAGTCCATCAAACGCCATTTACAAATTGCCATAATGAGAGTTTAGTTTCCGCATGCTGTTTTGAGACAGGGAGACTCTCCACGAATGCCAATCAGGCTGCACCAAAATAAAGAAACTAGCATGCTGAACACACAAATGGAGAGAGAACTGCGAATCGGTCCGACTCGCGCTCTGAATCCTCTCCCGACATTGTGGCGAAAAATCCCAGGCAAAGCCAAGGGTGGAAAAATGAAGAGATAAATCAGAGGGAATATTTTGCAGGAAAGTGAAAAGCAAAAGTGGTGCAGTGGATTAAAAAAAATTGTAATGCATTGCTTGGAAATTACACATGAATAACACATAAAGCATTTCAGAGCTGCCACAAGGCCAAGGAGTCCTGCAAAGATAAACTGATATTAATTACAAAAATATTGCAGGAGAAAAACCGAAAATGTGTTTAAGCAAATAGGGAAAGCAGAATAGATCACTGGAGTATAGGACAAGTTAGGAATAGGCATTGCTTTGATTTAAGACTTTATCTGCTTACTGTGTAATAAATCTCTTGGATACAGAAAAAAGGAGACAAACTGAAAAATGCAGTTGCCCTGCCTAACCTTTACATAATAACTCAGCGACTACTGTCAAGTCTTCCAAAAAGGAGTTAATGCAATCATCAACTTTTTCCTCCTTTCAGCTTAAAAAAAAATAAATAAATAATCTACTCACTTGCCAAGCACTCTTGCACCTTGGCAACGTTGTGGCAATCAGATGAATCACTGCAGAGTGGGCTTTAATGTATGATAAAGAATATCACACCTTCGCATTCCTAAACGACCGATTTTTACTCATCTTGGCCTTGGTAAACAAGAAAATAATGCCTCAACGTCAAAACAAAACAGCCCCAGACAGAAAAACAATTGCCACAGTGGAGATTTTGAACTGAAATAGGAATGAGTAATGAGTGAATGCAGGATGGGGGTAAAAGTCTTATTCAAAGCGATCACAGGCTATTTTATATCCTTCCTCGCATCAATATTGCAGCAGTCAATAAAAGCACTCTGTCCTTAGTGATTTTTAACCAGTATTAAGCGTAGGTGATCGATAGCGTGGAGGCGTTTCCGGCTCAGAGCAAAAGGTGCATGAGCATAAATGTGTTTGTATTAAGTCATTTTTACAAATCGCTGTGGGTGTATTGTTATGACATATATATATATATATATATATATATATATATATATATATATAAAATGTGTGTGTGTGTGTGTGTGTGTGTATGTGTGTGTGTGTGTTATGGCTCTGCAGTCTGAATGCATGGCCATTTTAACTTTGACTCACTAAGTTTTTTCCACAGGCGGATGAAGTTCAAAGAAACTGTACTTAATTAAAAGTATGCGTACGGTCTCAAAATCTTACTCAATTAAACTTCTACTTTAGTGAAATTCAAATGGTATCTACATTTAACCATACTCAAGTATGCAAGAGTAATTCAATTCAATTAAATTTTATAGACATAGTCTCAAAGCAGCTTTACAGAAACATATAAACACAGTATACAGATTTTAAAGGTGCGAATTTATCCCAATTGAGCAAGCCGGTGGCGACGGTGGCAAGGAAAAACTCCTTAAGATGTTAAGAGGAAGAAACCTTGAAAGGAACCAGACTCAGAAGGGAACCCATCCTCATCTGGGTAAAATGTAAATATTTTTAACTAATGAAGGTCTTCATGCCTGATGCTGCATGACTAGCTTATTTGCTAAGCAGTCAGACATAAGGATAATATTCTGCAAACTCAGACAAATCTAGAACTTGTGTAACCCTTTTAGAATGAATGCTAAAGCATATTACAACAAAATGTAACTTGCTTGCAAATTCAACACACTCATTTATAAAATGCAACAAACTAGCTAATTTAGCACAACACTAACTTAAAAAAAAACAAAGTACTTAAGTTAACACACTAATTTACAAAACTTCGTTAGCTAATTGAACACATTTACAAAATTTAACTAGCTAACAAATTTAGCAATGTACATTTCAAACTGTAACTAACTAGCTAATTTAACACACTGAATTAAATTAGCTAGCTTGTTACTTATTTAACACACTAATTTACTAAACTCAACTAGCTAATTAAACAAATTTACAAAACTTAACTAGCTGGCAATTGTAACAAGCTACTTTACAGAATGTAACTTGCTAGTTATTTGAACAAGCTAATTTACAAAATGCAACTATCTAGCTAATTCAACACTTTAATTTACAGACTGTACCTAGTAGGGTTGTCATGATACCATAAATATATCTATACCAGCTGAAGTATCACAAAACCAAGTAGTATCACGATACCACGCAATATTGTTTTAATTCATAATTAAAATCTATAAAATTAGCCAAATTTACATAAATACATAGATATATATGAAAACAGACAAACCAGATTTTCCTCTCAATACATTATTAATGAGAATCAATAACTGGCTGTTGGACAAACTCAAGAAACAATCATGCAATTGGCAAACAACTAATTCAATGTGTCTCATATTCCATCTATTTTTCCCTAGAGCAATGAAATCATGCAAATGAAAATTGTCCTCAGAGTACTAAGAATGAACACAACATTAGGAATAAATAACTGAATTTGGAAACTAACTCCAAAAAAAATTATAAAATTGGGAACGTTAGCTTGCTTACTATAAAACATGGCTAACTTTACAGGGTTTGTACAGATGCTTCATAATGAAATTCCATTATGTAGGATTGAACCAGACAGCAGAGACGATAACAAGAAAAGATAAGACATTCAATTTAAACAGCCCTCGACCACTCAAACCATAATTCAAAGATAATGTCGGGATGGGTGCCAATGGACAAACCCACTATTAGTAAACACTAGGTGCCTTTGTCAGAGTGGCCACCTGGCCAAATGTTGCAGTAAAACCATAACTCAACCCCCAGAATGCCACAAGTGGGTTGAGAAACAAGCCCTTCTCTTGGACTCACCAAATGGATGGCTTACCCAAGAGATAAAACCCAAGGTCCTTCACCCATAAAGTGATAACTTTATGAAGAAGGAAGGAAGAAGGGGGGGGCTCCCTTGTTGTATCAGCACATTCCATAATCAGGGCAGTCCACAGAAACAATGACTGTGAAAAGTAATACATCTGTAAAACAACTGCACCCACTCCTGCCATGTTTTCTTCTATTTTGAACGACTAAATTGCCACAAATCATTTGATTTATTTAGCATGCATCAGTATAATAATACTAGTATGATTATTGTGTTTTACTATTAATAGTGTACTTAACATATGTTGTGTATGTGTTTGTAGAATAATTTTCTGATAGATGAAAGTAAGGAAATTCAGATAGGATGTCATTATATGTACATGTTAGTATTTTGGACAAAGTTTAATCCACGCATCATGAAAAGGCGTGGAACCACCCAGCTTTTCAAAACTCCCGCCGCCAGCTCTCCAAACACCCCTCATACTAGACGCCGTTACATTCAGCATTCTGATTGGTCTTCCGAGACGCCACTCAAATGCCAACCAGATGAACAAATAACCATTGCGGGAATCCCCTTAACACCATGATGTAACAAGGAAACCCCCTCAACAGGCAAGCATACCCCAGACTCTAGATTACGGAAGCCCTAAGCAGCCATGCATTAGTCCTTTTTTTCTGTTGTTTTCTCGTGATCTTGACTTAATTTTCCTGTGTACTGGACATCCATCATCCCGAAGTAAATGGGGTTTTGAATGGGCTTTTTGGTTAAATGGCTGAAATAAGGTCTGTGGTTAACAGAAGCTCAATATATGTTCAAGTTTTATACTATGCCATAAAATACAGCAGTAATACCCCACTCAGGATTTTTTAAAAAGCTTTTACCTGTCTTGAAAAGAAGATTGCTAATAAGTGGCTAAATGTGACTAGAGAGGTTGTCAGGAACATTAAACGTCATCACACCGAACAGGAAAACTCTTCTACTACAGCCTCATTGTGTTTATACCCGCACTCTTGCAACTTTCCAACTTGTAGATTTATCAATTTATAGTATTTTCCAATTGTATTGTTTTAAAAAAAAAAAGATTGAAAAAGTTGTCGGAAGCGTAGCAGTGGTGACGTTGAAGTCATGCGACCGTGGTGTAGTTCATTTATAGACGAACAATAGCTTTTTATTTCTGGCGAGTGTATAGGCTTCAAAATCTTATGAATCATATCTAAATGAATAAAATATTTAAAAATCATAAACTTTTGTTGGTCTCAGAGTTTATCTTCTGCAATGATCCAAAAGCCAATGGAAAAATCCTATTGGATCTTTGTTGAGGGAACCAGGGTGATGCTAACTTCTGGGGTGGCCTACAAAAATCCCTGCAGGATTGATGAATTCCACATTAGTGTCGGACATTTGAGAAGGGGACACCCCTTTCTCTTAATGTGGAGATAAAGTCCATCTCTACAGCGGTCAATTATTACATTCATGATGGCGAAGATGCCAACATGCATGTAACATTAGTCCCATTCACAAAGTGCCAGATTTTCTCACAATAAAATTACATCGTGAGAAAACAGCTTCTGTTATGTCGAGATGACGAGAAAATTAAGTCGAGATCATGAGAAAACAACAGAAAAAAATTAATAACGTATGGCCACTTAAGGCTACCGTACTAGCTAAGACTGGTGCATATAATATTAAGTTTAAAGCCCTTCTAAAGAAGTGAAATTAGATTGATTAAAATTGATGGTTGTTCAGGTCATGGTCTGTGAAATAACATCCTTTGTTATAAACTCGGAATTTCATTCACACTGTTAAACCATTTTCACCTCTGCTTGCGTGTGTGTGTGTGTGTGTTGTTTGTGTTGTTTGTGTTAGATTAGTTTCCATGTCGTAGAATAGCTCAATAAAGTCTCGTCTGTTTTTAAACACATGTGTCTTGTTTGTTTACAAGGGCCACTGCCTTGAATTGCTGATCCTGCTACATGCTCTTCGAATAATGTTTCACTGTATCTAGGATATTATTGCGTATCTAGGATATTATTGTGGCCACAGAGGTAATATCTAATGCATTATTAATGAATACACAAAGTTCAAATTATCGTTGGACGAATAGTTGATCAGAAATACTAGATTAGCCAAATTTCCCCTTTCGATCTGCTACTCTATCCTGCATATTTGGTGGAGAATACAATAGGTCAATTTAAACAGCTTAAAAGTTACAAATAATTGGTGGAGAATGCAACAATTTAACCCAAACAACTAATTGTCCCTACATTAATTGGTGTTTAGAATGCAGGCAATTTAACCTGGTATATAAACATTGAGTCAGGTGTGTATATTTTTCTATTAGTGTGGATAATAGAGCAGAGACAGAAAGATGAGTCTGATGTGTGAATGTGTGACATACACAATGTGTACCAGCTGGCTTTGTGAATGGATATAAAGTGATACTTTGCTTCGGTTGCTTCTTTATTATTAACCTGCAGTAAATGAAAATGAAAATTTTGTCCCTGCTAAGACGAAGAAATCTCCTCTCAGTGTGGTAATTGGAAAGTTGAGTGTGTCCCTTAACTTTTTCCTAAAAGGCCTTATGTTATAGCATTGCGTTTTCCAATGTTAGTCAATTGTCTGTCAGGACGCAGAAATCTCCTCACAGTATGGTAAAAGAAAATAGAGTTGAGCGTGTTCCTCAATCTCTTATTGAAAGGCCTATGTTATTTTAATTCCCGGGGTTAACTGTCAGAGTAGCGAGATCATGTCCCTTTGTTTCTGCTCGCAAAAGTAGCTTTGAGAGAGACGATTTTTGGAGTAACACTTTGTCAGTGTCCGAGTGTGTTTTGAATGGAAGTTTGTTGAAAAACTAGATCAACTTTAAATGAGAATAAGTTTGTGTAATCAACAGTAAAGACCCTGTTGTTTTTATGTGCCCAGTGAAGCTGGCATCTGGCATAGGAAATGTAAGATCTGCCAAGATTGCATTTATTTAATGATAATGATTCTTTATTGATCACATATACACTACAGCATAGTGAAATTCCTTTCTTCGCATACCCCAGCCTGTCAGGAAGCTGGGGTCAGAGCTGACACAGCACCCCTGGAGCAGAAAGGGTTAAGGGCCTTGCTCAAAGGCCCAACAGTGGCAGCTTGGCAGTGCTGGGGCTTGAACCCCCGACCTTCCGATCAGTAACCCAGAACCTTAACTGCCAAGCCACCCCTGCCTTATTTAGTTATAAATATTGCATTAACTGCAGGGAACCTGCTGATTAAAGTTGAATCTAACATTAACAAACTGTGCTTCTAAGTGCCACATCGTAAACTGGCCACAAGTAATTTTATTTGTGCAGTGTGAAAATACGCCGACATTTCCGGTAATGTGCGTGAACTCTTTGCCTTCAGAAATTCCTTACGTCTTGGTCAATAAAGGGAATGGTAATACATTCTTAAGAGTTGGGGGAAAACTGCAGTGTTTGTGTGTCCAGAGGAACTCTCACGGAAATTTAACATCCGCCGTGATCGCATTAAATTATTATATTAGTTGCAACGCACCCGCAGCTTAGATAGCCTATGTTTTATATCACTCTCAACAAACAGACATCTTTAGCACCATTCCTACGAACAGGCTACAAGTGGTGGTGTTACCTGCGTTGCATGAAACACGTTGTCATTTCATCCAAAGCGCTTAATGCAGCATGTAGCGTTCTAACTTTGTTTGTGTAGCTTGCCATAGCAACAATTGAGCCCGGAAGTTCTACGAGACGGTGAACTGCACATGCGTATTCCGCCGACGCCACATTGTAAACAAACTCTCCGGTGTTGCTAAGCTAACCCGAAGCATTGTTTAGATCGAGGCCTATGCTAAAACCATTAGCCTCGAAGGCTAGCAGTTAGCGATTAGCAATTAGCATGTTATGGCTTACAACAAGTAGATACAGCTAATGTTTTGGACACTGCTAAAGCTATTAACCCTACTAATCCTACCTCAATTACTTGTTCCATTTACTTTCTCCATTTTACTATTTTCCCTCTCTTTCTAGAAACACTTACCCACAATAACCTATTGTGTTAACTTTAAATTTAATAAAGCCATTAGATTTAATTGAAAACGTTCTAGGTTATGGACACCTCTCTATTGAGTCCCTGCAATAGGAGACACTATTAACCCTTACCACGATTTTTAAAGCAAATCTGAGACAACTATCTTTACCTTAAGTTTATTTCTTTCCTATAGTTGTACATCAACTGTAATTCAATACTCACAAGTCAAACATAACAGCAGAAGAGCCTAGTCATGGACTTGATTTAACTGAGCTTGATCATACTCAGATCCTTCCTCTCATTTTCTGCCTCCTTCTTTCTTAGCTGTCACATTTCAGAGACCAAGCCTGTGTGAACCATCAACAGACTCTACACAAAATTTTAACTTTGATCAACCCCTCTTTTATTTACCCAAAACCTAGTTTCTCCTGTTGTTTTTGAATTTTTGAACTTCTTTCTAGTTCTCTTATTAACAGGACAAGTTACTTTCACCAAGAAAATTTATTTTCTGTTTTCTCCTTTAGTTGTTAATTTTGACTTGTGTTGCAGGAAGAAAGACTCCACCCACCAGTCATCCTCCCTCAGTGAGTCCACAAGTCCTCAACACACTCCACTAAAGGTTCTCAATCACTAAATAACACTAAGCTGTCCTACTACACCTGGGCTCACCTACATTATAAAGATCTGTGCCAGTCTCTCCAACGCCAGGCTCCCCCACAACATGCCAATATGCCTCAGATCATAGACCCCATCACCCACTGGGAAAACTTTTAGGCATGGCTGAGCAGTGCGACAGACCACCTCACACCCAAGGTCTTTGCACTGTTGTGTTAGTAATTATAATTCTAATTCTAAGAAGACTCCTGACCCATGATCAGCAACAGAGCTGCAGCCATCAGGAGCTAAACCAAATAAATGGTTCCATAAGCCATGTCCTTGTAGCCCAGCTGAAACTAAGTTGCAAGCAGCTCACCTACCTTCTAGAAGAGATGACACATGCCCAAAGACGCATAGGCAAACTGGAAGTGAGAATCCAGGACCCACCCAAAAGGTCAAATGAAATGGAGCAAGAAGCAAAGAAAGAAATTACAAACTAGCAGCTACCAGAAGGAACGGGATGAAGCTATAGCTGTCAAGAAGGACCTAGCAGACAACCTCCAGTATACAGAGCAGCTACTGGAGAAAGCTACCACTGAAATGGAAGTCAAGAACACCAAGATCATGGCCCTGGAAGCCCACCTAGAGATATCCAAAGACAAAATTGAAAATGTGACCCAGCATCTTGGCTGCACCAGAGAAGTATGTCTACACACTGCAACCAGAACCAAGAAAGGTGAGACACCTGCCAGCATCACTACTGTCCAGCTGAACAGGGTCCCCCACATGGGTCAACACAAGAAACGACGAGTGAGGGGGCACAATTCAAAGCCTTTCCAGCCCTCACAGAAGAATTTACTCATGCAGACAGAAGGAAAGAACCTATCCATGCAGACTCTGAAGCTGCACATGGCTTGGACCCAAAAGACCTAGACCGTCTGGCCAGGAACATTAACAAATTCACATAGAATTCTGTTGAAGGCTTCAACATACAGACCTACTTGCAAGACATTGACTTTCACCTGGAAATGAGGCGTCGGGTGACCAGCTATTTCTACTATGGGTTTTTACTGAGGTGCGATGTTTCCTCAACAGACCTCCTACCCACACAAAATTTAACTATTAGCCACTCCTCCAGGTGCTGATTAAGGAATTTGCATACCCAGAGTCTGAACATGGACTGTTAGCCACGATGGAAACCAAACAGGGTCGGAAAGAGCATCCCCAAGCCTACTACAACCGGCTCCAATGAGCCTACTTTGGAGCTCATAATGAACTGGAACAGGAAAAGGACATGAACTTTAAAACCCTCTTTCTAAGAAACCTACATCCTGAAGTGAGTTACCACCTAGGTATCATGGCCTGCCCTCGCACAATGAGAATCCAACAGCTATGTGACCTAAACCACTAGGCCTACAACAAGTATAAGATGGTCTCAAAAAAGGGTAAGAACACTTCCACAGTCCGTAACCACAGAACCCAAGACCAAGAGCTGTTACTGGAAGACACTGAGCATCTCTAAAGGGCCAGACTGTCACACAAAGAATGGTACCCCCATGCTCATGGCAAACACAAGAAACAAACCAACCACTGGAAAAACTCATGGGAACCTAACTGGACATACAAGGGCGACCGACAATGGAGTCTGCCTTGGCACTGCTCAGAGCAACCTAAAACTGAGTATGCCCTAGAACCAGCCACTCCACCCTTAGTTGACATGTAAGAACTGATCCAGCAACTGAAGGAGCTCCTCCAAAGAAATGAATCCCCCAAGGAACATGAGGACATGCCAGAACTGCATTATTGGACCAACCACATGAGATCATAGGCACATACACTTGAAACAGCCACAGACAGGTTTATACAGCTCCTTTGCAGGCAGCTCCTTTGCAGGCAGCTCCTTTGCAGGAAGACAGAATTCAATATAATTGATCTGATAAATGTCTGTAATACATACAGAACAACTGCAAAAAATTTTTTACACTGCCAAGATTCTGTGTGGAGGTAGATGAACCCTCCTCTGTACAGAAATCCCCAGCCATGATCTTTAAGGGGACAATGATGTCACGTAAAGGAGTTGAGGATGGATGCAAATGCAGATAAGAGCTTTATTATATGAGAGACAGGCAGACAAATCCAGATCGTGAAACATAGACATGGTCATAAACAGGCAATAGGTCAGGCGATCGCAAAAGGGCATAAACGAGGCAAAACAGGAATCGAAAATGAGGGCTAGAAAAGATCAAAACTAGTACACAAAACATGATGAACATCGGCTTGGTATACAGAAAACACACGTAATACTTCGCAAGGTTCATAGAGACATGAGGGGTTTAAATGACAAACGTAATCAAGGGTGAACACAAAACAGCTGAGACTAATGATGACAGGACATAAAACATAACTAATGCACGTGAAGACAATAAACAAAGTCAGTGTCACTGAACGCCCAAAAGTGTGCGCTCGTTTTGGGCTCGCACCTTGAGCTTGTGCATCGAGCTCGTGTTTCGTGTATCCAAGCACGCTGCATGCTACAGCGCTAGCTCAAGGGGAAATCGTGACAGAAACCACCCCCCAAAGGTGCTCGTCCCAGAGTGCCAGAACACACTCCCCTCCCCTGGCTGTCCTGGCCCTCTGGGCAAAATGTCTTCAGCTGAACAGGAAGACTGAGCGGCATCCTCAGCTGAGCAGGAAGGCAGAGTGGCGTCCTCAGCTGAGCAGGAAGGCAGAGTGGTGTCCTCAGCTGTGCAGGAAGGCAGAGTGGCGTCCTTAGAGGTGCAGGAAGGCAGCACGACCTCCTCAGCAGAGCAGGAAGGCAGAGCGACGTCCTCAGTGGAGCAGGAAGGCAGCGCGACCTCCTCATCAGAGCAGGAAGGCAGAGCAACATCTTCAGCAGAGCAGGAAGGCAGAGCGACTTCCTCAGTGGAGCAGAGGCTGAGCAGCGTCCTCAGCTGTATAGGGATGCTGAGTGGCATCCTCAGTCATGCAGAGAGGCTGAGTGTCATTCTCCATCAACTCTGCAGGCTGAACTCGATTGGCTGTGTCACCAGACTCAAGCATGAGCATAACTTGGTTGGCCATGTCACCAGACTCAGGTGTACGCAGAGCTTAGTTGGCTGTGTTGTCAGTCTCAAGCATGAGCAGAGCTTGGTTGGCCGTGTTGTCAGTCTCAATCATGAGCATAACTTGATGGCCGTGTCAGCAGACTCGGGCATGAGCAGAACTTGGTTGGCTGTGCCAGAAGACTCGGGCGTGAGCAGAACTTGGCTGGCCGTGTCAGCATACTCGGGTGTAAGCAGAGTTGGGTTTGGCCATGTCAGCAGATTCGGGCATGAGCAGAACTTGGTTTTCCGTGTCAACAGACTCGGGCGTGAGCAGAACTTGGTTGTCTGTGACAGCGACCTTGGACTGGAACTTGGCGTGGGAGGTCGCCTCGTCGATCTCAGACTGGAACTTGGCGTGGAATGTCACCTCGTCGACCTCTAGCTGGAACTTAGCGTGGGATGTCACCTCGTCGACCTCGGTCAGGAATGTGGCTCAAGAGGCCATCTCTTCGACCTCGGACAGGAACGTGGCTTGGGAGGCCGGTTCGTCGACCTCAGATAGGAAATTGGCTTGAGAGTCCATCTCTTGGACCTCGGACTGGAACTTGGCTTGAGAGGCCGTCTCTACGACCTCGCTCAGGAGCTTGGCTTGAGAGACCGTCTCTTTGACCTGAGACAGGAACTTGGATTGAGAGGCCGTCTCTTTGACCTCAGACAGGATCATGGCTTGAGAGTGTCTCATCAACCTGGGACAGGAATGTGGCTTGGGGTGTGCCAGGCTCAAAAAATGTAATTGCCAGTTGAACAAAAAATACACAGGGTAGCCGAAAAATCCATCATATGGCTCTGGGGGATCCATGGCAACCCACTGAGGAAGCTTGATAGAGTTGAGTCTTGGTAGGGTGTTACTTATTACCTTGGCATGATGTCTCCTCCTTCTTCCTGCTGCATTCATGGTGAGGCGAATTATTCTGTCACGTAAAGTATTCTGTCACTTTGAGCTCATGCATCGAGCTCGTGCATCGAGCTTGTGCTTCGGGTTTCCGAGCTTTAATAATCACACATCTTTAAAAAAGGGAATGCATTATATATACCTCTGTGGGCCTCCCAGCATCTTCATTTTGTACCTCTATCACAGCAGAGGTGGTTTCTTTGTCTTCATCCTACAGTGCAAATTACTAATGATGTTTGGTCTAGCAAACAGAACCAATACCTAAAGACAATAATCACTTTCAGCTGTGGCAGGATGTGCTGTTGGAGTTAATACAATGTGTCCATCAGCAACTGTAAGAAAATGAAATCAGATGCTCAATGTACATTCTTAAACAAATACAACCAATATACAAAGCCATAAGAAAATCTAGTAGGGGCACTGGGATTAAGATTACAGTACACACCATATGCACTAAATAAAATAAACATGCATAATACACAAGTGAAACATTGCCAATAAAGAGTTATTTTAAGATTTCTTTCTTTAGACTGTGGCAGTGTTTATTGTCATCTTGATTGTTTAAGGATAAATCACTTTTAGCACTGGAAACTTAAAAAGAAGTCTAAGTCCTAATATGCTACACATACATTTTACTAAGCCACTTATATCATGGGAGGTAGCTGATTCTGATGAACTGCCCCCTGGAACTGCCCCCTTGATTAAGGGACAGTGGCAGCTCCTGAGCCAGAGTGAGTGGGTCCCTCATCCATTTTACAGGCCTCTGCCTTCTTCCTGTGGCTATATAGAACAGAGAGAAATGTTATTATAGAAGGCTGGGCCACAATTAGTTAGGTTACAATTTAGGAAGTTTATGAAATATTATCTTTTTTTGTGTGTTTCATTTTGACTTGGATCCAAGTTCTTCTGGGTCCAGAAGGGTTACACCTGATAAAATATAAAGCCTATTATATTATTAGTACTCTGTTAAGACATTGATGGAGGTCTAAAAGTAAAGGCTTATCTATTAATTGTTACGGCACAGATCCAATAGTATCAATGTTCCATTTTGCATCCTAATGAAAGGAAACTTTTCAGATATTTATCAACTTATAAGTTCATGCATACTCGATCCATTACTTTTTTCCAAGCCAACTCTCTGTCCGTTGCAGTAGTTTATTTTATTCTATTTTATTTTTATAAATGACTTATATTCCTGATAAGCATGCATTAAAACCTCTAACTCTGCTTTGCTAAAGTATGCAGCTAATTTTTTTTTCAGCCTGGGTTTCCATGGTGACTCCTGAAATCGGTGATCCATTAACAATGTCTTTATGTACTCACCGTGCATGCGCATTAATTGAGTTACCAATTGGAGGTTGACAGGTGTTCTGGAGGTGTCCTAACAGGTGTTCTGGAACCGACATACTCCGAGTAAGCAAGGTTTTGGTTAATCAACCGAGAGTTCAGGGTTTATGTGACGGTAAGTTAACCTTGCTTACTGGAATACCCCCCTGGTCTTAACCAAGACAATACAGAACCAAGAAACACAGAAACAAGACGGCCTTAAAAACAACATCAACAACAACAGCAGCAGCAACAACAACAAAAGCATGATAAAACTTTACAATGAACAATGACACACAGAACATAAAAAGGCAAACGAATCAAGAACTAACACAGAACATGTGAACACAATCAGGTAACAAGCCAATTCTATGTAACAAAACAAAAAGTAAGGCATATGGCATAGTAAATAAAAGCACACAGAGAACCAAAAACAAAGCAGGAATTTGTAACAATAATGATGAGGCATTTTCTGAAATTGTAACCATATGATTGTGTATGTTTGACTTATAAAGTGAATGATATGAGAAACCCAGTGAATTTTATTTTGTTAACTTTTTCACGCATATAAATAAACTATATTGTCATGATTAAATGTCAGAGGATCTTATTGCATATTTCATTATATTTATTGTGCTTTTCCTGCCTGTGGTATAAACCTTAACACAAGTTACTGACTACAGTATTTCCTTACCACACACACTTGTGTATCCGTGAAGGTTTTTAATCATCCAGATCATTTTGAATGGCTCGCAATACCACGTCTAGGTAACCTGAAGGACAAATGGTAGTCTTTTGATGAAAACAATGCTGGACAGAGCGGACAGTGCATTCAAAATAGGATTTAAGGAGGCCATCTATGTCAAACTCTATTAGTTTTTGATAAACAGCAGAACGAAAAGTGTGTGGCAGCCGTCTCAGGTTTTTGGATCCGACTTTAAAGCTCAAATGACTGCCTTGCCTTTGCTACATCTGCTCGCTTTTGACGACACAGACAGTTAGATGAATAAAAATGACGACAGGGAGTCGAAAACGAACGCAGGCTGATCACGCTCTCTGTCCAAACCAGCTATCACAGCAAGGCCCTAAGGACTGAACATGGTCAATTGTAGCCAATCCATCTCCAAAACTTCCTCCCTCGCAGAACTAATGAAAACTAATGGCTGGCTCGTGAAGGGACTCATCCCTCCTGCTTGTCTTCTCCAACCGACTACATGTTGGACATGACCGCTGAGATTTGTTTTGCTTTGTGGGGGTCTGTGGGGGAAAATATAAACTGTGGCTAGAACAAACACTCATATCTAGATTACCTTGATTGTCTAAAATCATACTCAAACACATCCAGGTTTGTAAGAATGGACATTATGGTGCTTCTGAAAGCTTCTGAAATTCCATCACTTCTGATGGGAATGTGACAATTCCTGGCAATCTGAATGGTGAAATTGCATTACCAGGCCAATTCGATACGGTCAAGATTAGTCGTGAATTATTTGTGGCTTGTTGCTGCTGGTGATGCCAATCGAAAGTGGCCTGAGGCAATATTGGGACCAATCCCAGACCTGAATAGAAAGTGACTTTGATTTTTCACTTCATTTCATTTCTCGTCTGTCAAATTCGTTTCTCTCCATCGACGGCTCTTTCGCCACATTTCCGATGAGGCTGCCGTCATCATGGGCAAAGAAAGTGGAATGGGATTGAGATGAGACAGCTGTTGCCCCAGTAATCCAACCACACACTGTAATCACCATCACACACAAACACACACACACACACACACACACACACACACACACACACACACACACAGACGTATTCCAATGTAAAATGATTCACTGCCAAAAACAATAGCGGGCCGTGCAAATCCCTGAGTCCGTCTTGCCGTGACCGAAGGCTTTGCCTGTCTGAGTTTATTGTTGTTTGAGAATATGACTCACTCATTACTTTGTACATAATGTCATGAAGAATCACCACATTTCCATTTTGAGGTTTCTTTCCTACTTCAAACGGCATGTGTTTTTTTTTTTTTGTTTTGGGGCGAATGTCATGCATAATGTGTGACTTATATTTAGCCTTTCAGGCATACAGCATATTTGGGAGCTCGTCTCTCATACTGAGCTGAGTTCAAGAGCCATTTTGGCCAGGGCAGATTTATATCTGGGTGACTGGAGCCCTATTTACCCCTCCTGGAGGTGTCCAGTTGTCTGACTTGCTATGTCCCTCCTGTGGGAAACTAATAAAAAAAAACAACAAAAAAAAACACCAGTGCTTCTGAGTGGCCTCAAGTCTCAGCGGAGATTCATCACATGAATAAGAAATGGAGCTAGTAACTGCATCTCATTGTCTTGCCTTATCGAGTCCTGCGGGGATGCTCTCGGGGACGTCAACTGCAGGACGGAGCCGCATTGACCAGAGTCCAGACAAACCCAAGCTTTTGTAAGAGGTGCTGTCTCCGAGCAGAGATTTATTAGCCATCGGGGACATTTAGTCTCTTTCTCTGTATTGTGTGTCCATCCAGACCTTCGTGCCACCATCCTTGTGGGGTTTTATTTAAGGCCCGAGTCATAGATGGTATATCAATAACTCTCATTCTCTCCATTCTCACACACTCCTTTTATCGGCCACTTATCCACATTCTGTTCTATCTTCCAGCCACTTCACTTTTTCTCTCTATCTGCGTGTGTGTGTGTGTGTGTGTGTGTGTGTGTGTGTGTGTATGACCTCTGTAATATATTTTCTGTCTTTTGGATTAGTGAAGAATAATCAATAATCAATCAGGCCATTGGGGAAAAAATGAGCTGGACTGTACACATCGGACCTTATTAATTTTCTAGAAATGTTTTCTGTGTCAATGTTTTTATAGGCCAATGCAAACTAAAAAATTACGGCAAATTTACTTCATACTTGGGTGTATGTTGATACGCTCAACATTCAGAGAGCTGAAAACAGCAAAATAACAACTAAACACTGAAAGAGCACTTCCTTAGTGTAGTGTGATAAACCTTCCAGTAATGCAGCTACCATATACACCCACTAAATCTAACTACTTTTATAAAGCGCTATTACTTTTGTCGTAACCGAATAACTAGTCTTATTTGGCTTCATTTATGGATTTGTTTTCAGGGCATTAATATGAAATGATTGGTTTGTGCAATTAAAATAAATAAGCACTTTAAACTTCACTTTGTAATCTGTGTATAAAATTGTAGTAACTCAATGCAAATTATACGATTTGACGCCGATCGATTGACTTTCACATTAATAACTCTCCTTGTACATAAATTTTAACTCAGGGGAATGTTTTTCTGATGCACTGGATTTTCACGAATAATACATTTCTTGTGTAAGTGCTCCTGCAAACAATTTACGAATAAGTAAACAAATAAATAACTGCCCCAGCTGTTTACTGTAACCATGGTAACATACTAGCAATTTTATTTTCCTACAAGCCAAGATCCTGTCAAGAAAAATCTGGCATCCTCAGAGGTGTGAACTACACACATATATAATTTACATAATCTGATTGGAGAGTTCAGAAAATCAACGTAAGATATATGTAACCTGATTTTGAATATTTATCCATGTGAAGACTGACATAACATTTGGACTCAAATCACCGACTATGTATGTAAGCTAAAAATTTTCTACCACGGGACTAAATCTGTCACTGACAGACACGACTCTGTTATTTACTGTGGATTATCTTGTAACAGTTCCTGCTTGACTCTTGTTGCAGCTTCACCTACTTTGCAAGGTGCAGCAATATCTGATCAGGGATTTGAAAAAAATAAAGAAATTGCAAAAACAAACATTCTCAGACACGCGTTTACCCAACTGCAAAGCGCGTTCATTAGCGTGTGAGCAATTTTGGTAAATACCAGTCATCTGTTGGTATATTTGGATTATTTGAGCAGCAGACGAGTCAGTAAACTCTGAAAGGCATCCCACGCAGGAATTCGTTAAAGTGGGCACATGAGAGAAAAACTCATAAAAATCCCTGTTCAATAATTCAGAAGGCAAATATTATATTACCGGACTTTGTTTGTAAACCGGTCTCCCTGTGTGTATGCGCTTTTCGGCTCTGGGCATCGATGAACCTGAGAAGAAAAGCAAAGCAAAGGAATGGTGAAAATAGCCTGAGATGACTGAGAAGGCCACCTGGTAGCACATTCCTATATATATTTCCTATCTATAACAACACTCTCAATCCTGAATAAAAAAATCCTTAGAAAACCCCCCAAAATGTTGATTCAGTACTTCAGAGATACCTTGTGAAGTGTGATTTGATAGAAAACCTGATGTAAAATCTCTCAGATGGCAAGCATTTCCTCTTTTTCATGCCGCACTGCTCCTCTGATGGAGTTGGTACGAGTCATGATGGCGGGAAAAAAAACACGGGACGGTATTTCCCATTACATCCGACACGTTTTAAATGAAGCAGGTTGCACTGCGCACCAGGAGATAATATATCATAGTGAAAGCATACTAACTAAACCTGATATTACCCTCTGTGTCCATACATTACGCTGCTGCCGGCTTAATGAACGCCTCGCTTTTATTTATGACCCTTTTGTAGTACGGAGGAATTAACATAATCACCTCTGGAAGAATTAATCGAATCATAAATACTCTTCAATTCTCTCATTAGTTTCTTACCTTCAGGTTTAACACTTTAATTTCAGACATTTTAAGAGTGACAAAAGAATAAACATTTTCAGTTTTACAATCTATGAAACTATTTAGATTGAACGAAGAGACTAGTAGAATAATTAGACAAAATGAATGCAACACACACACACACATATATATTCTGTTCTTATTTATGTTATAGCAGCTGTAAACAGTAATTCCTTCACCAGTGTCTCTTTTTTTTCTTCTTCAGATTAATAAGACAACAAAAAAAGTAGCTTGTCGTGTTACCGATTAGCGCAAGCCTAATCTTACTAACTATTACAGGAAACTTCACCATATCATCAATGCATTTCTTTTGCTAAATAACAATGCTTTTTTATTAACTCTTAGACGCAGATCATGTACAAGACGCATCCACCATACAAGTCCCTGTGAATCAATCGTTACTATAGAAACGGTAACATATTCGAACGAGCAAATTATAGTCAGAGGTGGTGATATCAAAAATGAAGCACCTTCTGATCTAACAGAAATGACACTACAACTAATTAAGGCAGCTATGATATAAATAATCACACACACACACACACACACACACACACATACGGTCTTCTTCTAGAAAAATGTGAACATGTGACACCTGGTGTCTGACGGTCATTTAGTTATTTCTCAAAGCAGTGTCGCTGACTTGGCGTGCTTTATGTGTTTTTAAAGATTCCAATCCACCAGCCGTAGTCTCGGTTTTGCTTGGTTTCTTTTCAGCTCGTGCACTTTTTCCAACACGCCTGTTTCAGTAAGTGAGCTGCTATGAAGAATGAGGCCCGATCCGCTTCACATGCGTGTAAGAGCAGCTCTGAATCAGCAGGGTCGCAGTTCGACTCCTCCAATGCGCTCAATTATCGCCTTAGTGCAAATCCAGGGCTAATTGCTGCGGTGTTTGTGCAAGTTGAATTTAACAAGAGGAACACTAAAGGTCATTCAGCTGTAAACAAATTGCAAGGAGACGGCGCTCGCTCGCAATTAAGTCCCTAACCCATTCAGAGCTGAAGACTCTCGCTTAAGGAGTGCTGAGAGCACAGTTTGCTTCTGCTCATCATGATGTAATAAGGCAAGCAGAGATGCTGTAGGCAAATTAAAGACCTAACTAGCTCGACGTCATGAGCCGCGAGACAGATGCTTCGCTTTTTTACAAATTACGTGCTTTAATGAGAAATTTAATTTGTGAGGAATCATGTGAAAAGTTATATTTTATGGTTTAAGTCCCCTCTGAGTGTGGTTGTCTTAATAAATTTAATTTGGATTATTATTATTATTATTATTATATTTTGTTAAATGTATTTATTTATCCAGTTCTGCCATAAGCTGATAATTCTTTGTCTATGTGAAAGCTTTAATTTTATCACAAGAGTTTGTTTTTATCATAATATTAAATTTAGTTTGACTTTATTTATTTATTTATTTATTTATTTGATTTCATTTCTGCCATGAGCTGATATGTCTGTCTTTATATTTTTATTTTATTGCTGTGAAGTCAGGTGAGTAAGAGTAAATTTGCCAACCAAATTCTTTCTTTCTTTCTTTCTTTCTTTCTTTCTTTCTTTCTTTTGTATTATGGTGCTGATGTTGTTCTTTATTTTGTTAGTTTTTTGTCAGTGTGAAAGTCTTAAAGACAGCTGAGTAATTTGGTTGGCAGCTTGATATGATCAAATGTATATCCTTAATAAAATTGTTTATCTATGTTATTTATTAGCGCTTTGTAACGTTTTCTGTAATCTTCAGGACAACCAAGCTTACGTTTTGCGTTTTCTCGGAGGCTGGTTTATAGCTGCTATAGCGTAAGTGAGAACAGGAACTAACTTGCTTCATGAATGTTCCTCAACATTGTAACATTGAACATTCCTCAAATATAGTTACAGTTACATTTATATAGTGCTTTGCTAGACACTCAAAGCGCTTTACATAGTATGGAGGGGGGGGGGGGTGGATATCTCCACAACCACCAGCCATAGAGCGCCAGACTGCCCACCACACACACCAGCTGTTAGTGGAGAAGAGAGAGTGATGTAGCCAATTCAGAGATGGGGATTATTAGGGGGCCATGTTGGAATTTCACCAGGACACTCAGGTTATATTTTTCAATTCAATTCAATTTTATTTGTATAGTGTTTTTTTACAATAGACATTGTCTCAAAGCAGCTTTACAGAAATATCAACACGGTATATAGATATTAAAGGTGCGAATTTATCCCAACTGAGCAAGCCACTGAGTGGTGACGGTGGCAAGGAAAAACTCCCTAAGATGTTAAGAGGAAGAAACCTTGATAGGAACCAGACTCAGAAGAGAACTCATCCTCATCTGGGTAACAACAGATAGTGTGATATACCCATATTTATACCCATACTCTTTTACAATAAGTGTCCTGGGATTTTTAATGACCACAGAGAGTCAGGACCTCAGTTTAATGTCTCATTCGAAAAACGGTGGTGTTTTTATAGTATAGTGTCCCTGTCACTATACTGGGGCATTAGGTCCCACACAGACCACAGAGTGAGCGCCACCTGCTGGCCTCACTAATACCACTTCCAGCAGCAACAGCAGCAAATATAGCTATAAATGGCTAAAAAATACAATGTGGACTTTTAATTTTAAAAATGCAGTCATGGGCAAATTACTGTAGTATAATTGGGATCAACTTCAGGGTGATAACAGTAACACTACTTCATCACACCACCCTGTGGCTGATTATTTTCCTATAACAGCACAACATGTGCATTGTGTTTCTTTCATATACACAAAACAGTGCGTGCTAATCCAAGTATTAGATTAAGTTGTTAAGTTGATACCGCCACATTTCATTAAAAAAGGTTTTTTTCTTTTTATACACGAAAAATAAATAAAACACAGCTTCTATTTAGTTCATTCCATTCTAAAACTACGGGAGATGCAAACTTTTGCCCTCAGCTGCACAGGATCCTGTGATATACTGTAGCAGTGCTGTAGAATTTGTGAGAAAGCAAAGAATGTGTGTAGGAGATACTGTGTGTGTATATATATATATATATATATATATATATATATATATATATATACACATACATACATACATACATGTGTGTGTGTGTGTGTGTGTCTGTGTGTGTGTGACTGGAGGGCAAGAGCAGGATGAAAAGTGTGACTGAGCTCAGTAGGCTTTTGAAAACATCAGAACAGCAGTTGGGAGATTGAAACAGGTGCGACACTCTATTAGGTCCTGAGGGGAACAGCGCTTTGATGTGCTCAAAAGGAACCATCTTTGGCTGTAAATGTATCTCTATATCATCCTTTCTCCCTTTGAGAGTGAATCAATCTCAGTGTGGTCCATCCCACGGTCTCCTGTTTAAGATTCAGGCCAGATTCTGATTAATTGAACAGGGAGATTTTTTTTTTTTTTTTTTAAGAGAACAGATCAATCAAAGGAGACTCAGCAGATAATTGCTCTGAGAAATTATTCATTTGTAAATTCCAATTTAGTGAAGGCAGTGTGTCTTGATATTTTTTTTTTCAATCCCATGCACATTATTTCGGATTGGTGACATTTTAGCAGACACTTGCTGTACATGTAGATGAATTGGGATTGTGTAAAAATTTCAATTTAGGATGGTTGTGTTATTGTTTTTAAGGAGAGATCACATGAGTTTCATATTTTAATGCAGAGTACTTTTCAATATTATTTCAATTTAATATTTATTTTTGTGTTTTTTGAGTGTTTGTGCAAAACTTGGTGAAAGTGTTTGTGTCTGTGTTGTGTCTGCACGGTTTGAAGTACATTATAATTTCCCCCTTACCTTATGTAAAAGGTGGTAGACTTTTTGAAATTTTGCTGTAAATTTTGTTACACTTTTGTTTTCTGGGTGACACTGCAGTCAAACATTTCCACAAGCCAGCCAGTAGTGAAAAATTTGTGATCTAGCAGGTTCTCAAGCCAGGGCTGAGAAATCTGCAACTGTAGAGTTTGGTGAGCCAGCCAGGAGTGAAAAATCTGTGATTTAGCAGTTTGGTGAACCAGGAGAACAAAATGGCACAGTTTGGCGAGCCATCCAGGAGCAAAAAATAAGGGTGATAAATCTGCAATCAAGCAGTTTCGCAAAACAGCCATGACTGAGAAATATGTGAACTAACAGTTTGTCAGGCTAGTCAGAAGAAAGACATCTGTGACCTTACAATTTAGTGAGCCAGCCAGTTCAGTAAATCTGCTTCTAAAAGTCTGGTGAGCCAGGAGTAATATATATGTGATTTAACCAATTGGTGAGCCAGCCAGTAGAAATAAAGCTGAAATTCAACAGTTTGGCAAACCAATCAGGATTAAGAAATCTGCAATCTAATTGTTTAGCAAGGGAGACTGTTTGGTGAGCAAGCCAGGACAGAGAAATTGGTAATCTGAGTTTATTGAGCTATCCAGGAGAGAGAAATAGGTAATCTCACAGGCAGGATTCTGCAATCAAACAATTTGGCAAGCGAGCCAGGAGTGGTTAATCTGCGATCAAACAGTTTAGTGAGCCAACCAGGTGCAAGAAAACTGCAATCTTTAAAGCGAGTAAAAATAGATAGGCAGTTCACACAATGCCATGCATCTCCAGTCCCAAACTAAAGAAGTAAAATTCAAACACCAAAGACTGATATATTTCAAACAAATAGAAAATTTTGTACATTCAATTATTATGAGAAATGTTAGAAATCTCAGGGTTTTTATTAACTATTGAAGAGTATATTTAAAAAAATGAGCTATTTAAAAAAAATCTGAACCATTTCCTTCAAGACACTGGACCTAATTCACACAGTCACATGACTTCTGAGTAAATTCTTCACTTTAGTAATGAGCACATCCAATTCCAGGTGTTAAAAGTGTGTTACATAGGAATAAAAGAGAAACAGGCTGCTAGATAAACCAAACTGATCCTGTGTGTTGTGCATTTCTGTGTTTAAAGCACAGCCATGTCTCCCCCAAGGTAATTGACAGTTTGCTGTAATCTCACCCACTCAAATGACTCTGCTCGAATGCATTAGCGCAGCACACACACACATACACACACACACACACACACACACACACACACACACACACACAATGTAATACCCCTCCTCTCTGTCACACACTCAACAGCACATCTGTCATCAAAATTACTGTACGTGTCAGCTGGAGAAACTTTTCATTTGCAGAAGCACACTGTTGTCTTCCATGTTACACCGCTACACATTTCATTTATGGGACACGTGGCGTGGTATCAATTCCATAATTGTCTTGTCGAGCACTGTAAAGCAATATGCAAAGTTTGTTCTTTTGTAAAATGAAAAGTTTCTTTGGCGTAGATTAAAGCAGTCACGCATTACAAAGAACATGAAAGGCTGAACAGCAAATATTTCACACACGCACAGGCACGCATGCACACACACACACAAACACACACACACAGACACACACACACACAGTCCATTAAGCTAGAAAATAGACAGCTTGGAAAATATATGACAAAAAAAGCATGTGCATCTTAATTGCTCTTCTCTGTTACAAATTGAAATACATTAGTTTTTAATTAGTCATTATTTTGGCCTTGTGCTTTGATTTGGAAACAACTAAAAAAAGTTTTAAATAATTAATTAGGATGTGTTTTGGAATAAAATAAAAATGTGCTGGGTGCTGATAAAAAAGAAAACCAACCTGAACCCTTGCACAATCCATAGGAATTGGAAAAGCAACTTCTTTTTTTGGATTTTATCCAAAATACTTGATTAAAATTATTTAAAGCAATGAGACAGAAATACATAAAACAACCAAAAAAGCACACACAAGATTAAAACCATAGATATACATATCAGGGCAATACTAAAGAAAGCATTCCCTCACACACACTTGCATTGTTTTTTTGGGACAATATTGAAAGGTCAGTTTTTAATATTTAATATTATAACTCAGTTATAGCAAATAACATCTGATTCTTCTTCAGTTCTATTAAAGATTAGGAAGATATAATAAGATAATGTTTGAACCTTAGAACGTTAGATCATTTTTATCTAGTCAAGCATCATTTTTATCTAGTAAACAATGTTTGAACCATCATTTTCATCTAGTAAATGGCAAGGTGGGAACAATTTTCATTTGGAATAACAGGAATTTTTCTAATCTCCCGAATTCTCCCATGACATGAATCCTGCATAACACTGCTTTCATGACCAAGTGGGAAGTATCTACCTTTTGAGTAGGAGAAAAACCCAAATTGAACTACCTAAAACTTGCAATTCCTGCTCATAAGGTTAGAACAATTCTCCCTTCTTGGAGCCAGCCATGAGCAATAAATCTGGTATATATTTGGCAAGCCAGTCAGAAGTGAGAAATCTGTGATCTAACAATTTGGTGAGCCAGCCAGGAGCAATAAATCTGCTATCTAATGGTTTTGTGAGCCAACCAGAAGTGATAAATCTGCGATCTGACAATTTGGTGAGCCAGCCAGGAGTCAGAAATCTGTGAGCTAACAGTTTGGAAAGGTAGCCACAACCAATAAATGTGCAGTTTTTTGGTTAAAGGTACAGCTTGACTGTTACAAAGTGCTGTTACTGTAAACCTTCAATAAATAATAAACATCTTACAGAAAACATCACCATCTTAACAATTATACTTGTTTTTTTATTCATTAAGTGGCTATACAAGTTTCTGTGTACGTTATAATAATGACTAACCAATTCCTACATATGACATTTACATTTAAAAATCAGTGAAGCACTAAACAAACAGATTTTCTTCTGTGTTTTTAATAAACATTTAAAGTCAATCAAGCACCATCTTACTGTTTGTCTTGTGTTAAACAGTTGAGGTCATTGAACGCTTTTTGTTGTCATTAATGCAGCATAAAAACACTCTCAGAGGAGATGAATAGACATTGTTCTGTTTGTGAGACTCACAACCCATGTCCAACTCATATTACTAAATTACAGCAGTGTATCGATGCCATGTCTGTGTGCACTGCAGCGGACCCGCTCTCCTGAGCCATCAGTAACTTATATAGTAGAGGCCTGTCAGCTCAAAAGTGACTGCTACAAATATCAAGCAAGCCGGATGAAACAGTTTATCACGTTTCATTGCTTTTCAATAGAGACGAGGACGGCCTGATTTATTATTTATGTCCGCATGGCCACCCTATCCCTGTCCTCCGAGGAGCACTCTAAAAATATGCGGCTCATTTGGGACCAAGAGGAAGGATAACGACTATTCCCCATATACACACACGCACAACACACACAGCTGTAACAAATGCTATAAAACACAAAAACACTGGCTTTTTCACTGTAGAACTGAACACACAGCTCTGACCTGTATTTCAGCCTGGACGCTTGATTTATGCAGAGACTCATTAAAGGGCATAATGAAATATATTGCTGTGGGAAATCCACTTATGGACCAAGGAGGAATTGGGATTGAAAGGTCAAAGTGCAGGAAGGTCAATTAGTCACCAGCGTGTCATCTCTGCACACTCTCACCATGCCAGTGACAATTTCTGCATTATAAGTGATGTTTCATACTGCAATTTGTTAGACATGATTCTTTTAGAACGATTTTTGAGCTAGTCACAAAAGTGAGAGAATCAGTATCTTTTAGTGCCATGCACCATGTCATGCCTGAGATTCATTTCTCTCTCATTCAGCAGATCAGTGTTTGAATCAGTGGTGTTTGAATCATTTGGTTATGACCACATTCAGAGCTCATGACTTCGTAAAGTTAGTGTGTGAATCAGCAAATATTTTGGTTATTTCTATTTTATACATTTAATCTGCTTGTTTTTTTTTTTTAAATCATTCCTGAATTTGTTGAATTTCAAGTTTATTTGCAACTGTACATGTGCCAATCCTGATCCATGCCCTGCTAGTCAGTGAATCATTTCAGTTATGACCAAAATTGACTCCGCTCTCATTCAGAGGATAAGTATTTCAATCAGCGAGTCCTTGGATTATGACCGAGATTGACTCTTCTCTCATTCAGCGGATCAGTATTTGAATCAGCAAATCTTTGGTTTATGACTGAGATTGACTCTTCTTCAATTCAGCGGCTCAGTATTTGAATCAGTGAATCCTTCGGTCATGATTGTGATTTGCTGATGAAGATTTCAGCAGATCACTGATTGAATCAGTGAATCTTTTGATGATTAACGACATTCATTCCTCACTTTTGCAGTGTTTGAGTCAATTTTGGAATGAATCAGTGGACTGATTGGAATAAATCAGTGGAGTGAGTCATTCTGAGCTGCATGAAATAGCAATCTGTAAATCTCACAGAAAATATATATCACACTATAAAATAACAATCGCAATGACTATTAGCAATTTTATATTGCTATTGTACATTATTACAAATTTTGTAGTTATTTCAGTTATTATTTATTGTCTTCTGCCTTACATGGACAGCATCCATTTTCAACTGATAGAATCGGTGAACGAATTTGAATGCATCATTTAAGTGAACAGACTGGAAAGGTAAATGGTATGCACTTACTGTATATAGCACCTTTTAACTTTAGCGGCTTTACACTGCTTCTCATTAACCCATTCACACACACACACACACACACACACCAATGCTAGCACCATCAGGAGTAACTTGGGGTTTAGTGTCTTGCCCTAGGACACTTGTAGACCGGGAAGCGAAACGCCAACCCTACAATTAGTGGACAACCTGCTCTACCACCTGAGCCACAGCCACCCCAATGACTCTAGAGGTATTTTTCATCAGTAAATGAGTGCAAGATCTTCTTACTTCCTGCTATACTGTATCTTGCACCTAAAAGCTTATTACAGGTTGCAGTGTTTAAAGTGTTGTTTACACCATTCCGATTGCAACAATCTGAAAGCTGTTACCCGAAAAGTGTACAAAAGATTTCTGATGCTCAGGGGTGGAACGACTTTTTATCTCTGCTAATATCTGCTATAAAGTTATAACAAGAATTAAGTATCACACAATCCAAACAAAGTAGTTACATCAGAAATAGTCTAAAAGTAATCAGATTACACTTTTAAAGCAATCTAAAAGATTGCATTACTGATTACACCTTTGGTCAGGTAATTTGTAATCAGTAATCCAGTACTGCTTATTATGTTCTTTTTATTTTTTTGGGTAAGAAGGAGAAAAAGAAAATGAAACTGGAGCCTCGTCACATCCTGTCATAACTGTCTCGCGGTGCTGGATTGTGATTTATTTGCAGCCCCTTTAATTCGGAGGCTCTGGCTGCCGGTAATAGGCCGGCGTACAGGACAAGGTTACCTTGCGTGGCTGCTTATCATGGGGAAAGTGGCCCAGCAGGACGAGGCAATACTGCATTTTATTATCATTCAAATGAGAACATATAGAGGGCTTCTCTCAGATTGGGCTGAAATAATGGGAGCCATTTATCTTGCTCACGCCGACCTTTCATATCCCATTCATGTCTTATTAGAGATTAGAGGGGCATGCATCATCATCTGGGTGTAATTAAAAAAAATTAGATATGTATGTATGAATGCAGTCGATTTGGACAAAAGGTGTCAGTGCTACTAGTTTTTGTTCTCTCTCTCTCTCTCTCTCTCTCTCTCACACACACACACACACACACACACACACAGTGAGAACAGTTACCTCTTCTGTGTTGACTTTTCCCACTGTTTCCTTTTAGTGTTGGGAACAACCCCAGCATCCCAGAGCGACAGCTACCATTATCATTTTCCGGAGGTGTTTATGAAACGCCGGTTAAAGCTTAACCTAATCACAACATGCTGCATTAATGGGCTCTGCATCCAGCAAGTCAAGGCATCTCTGTGGCCGTTCATCCGTTTTTATGATGGATGAGGGGATATGGAGTGGGATGGGGTGGGTTGATGTTGGTGTTGGGTGGCTGTAAATGCCAGGAGCAGTATAGAGTAAGTGTGCAGTGTTTGGAAGAAGAGAAAGAAAGGTTCATTATGGATTTTTGTGTGTTTGCTTGCTTGTGTATCTTCTAATTATTTTCAGATTTTTTCATACATTTAAATTATATTAACTAACAAAATGAACACGTTATCCTACAAGTCAATGATCAAATGTGTATACACAGCAGTTAGCAGTAGAGAAACATTTTAACATTTATCGAAAAAGCAGTGTAAACCTTAATGTAGTATATTAATATTATTATTATTATTAGAGGGCCAAGCACCAGGTGCCTGTAACCCTTTCGTTGTCATTTGGATTTGTCTTGCGTCATCTATGATTTACATTTCCCTCAGCTTCAAGTTACATTTTGGTGATGTTCACGCAAACACAATTAGGGAGAAATAAATGCCTCTGGCCTAGGAAAAAACAAAGAAAATGCCTACTCATGAACTCGGGATGGTCTCTTCAAGTTGAACTCAACAAGGAAATTTACCATTTAATGAGTTATACAATACTGCTATAGTAAACAATATTTCTTTATATCAGTCAACATACAGACATATAAGCTTGCTAAATCTGCAATTATACAGTTTACAGATTTGACGAGGTAAATATACACCACTCATCAGAATTTGCTGAACAGATGAAAAGATGAACACATGAGGAAACCATAATCAAGTCATAATCTTGCATCATAATTAAACATGGATGGTGACAATTATCTCACTGTGTTATGGTGGTTTTGTTGTCTTGATGTTTTTTTTTTCTGCATCATTTAATGGTTTTTATGCCGTCGCCAGAGATTTTGGTTAGTTTAAACTTCTTTCAGTGACAGGTTGGTCTATTTTTACTTTGGTTAAACATGACATTACCCACAATGCTCCTTAATAGTGGTGTAGTAGAATTTAGCCCTCGCTTAATCTCTACTTAAAGAGACAATGCAGCTGCGCTTTAGTCTTTCCAGCTCTCTCACTTCCTCGGCTGTACAGTCTGCTCAAACAGATCAGCTTCCAAAGTTTCAGCTTTCATGCTAATGCCATAATCAATGGCATCACGCTAGTCATGTAGCAGTCATGCTAAATAGCTTGGCTGTAACTCAGAGTCATAGAATTGTAGTTCAACTTTTGTGCCAACGTTGCTGGAAAGTGGCGAGTGAGAAAAGATGCATTTGCTGTTCAGCAAAATACTTATAAATATTATAGATAAACATAATTAATGTGTTTTGGGGTACAGTTTCCTTTAATTGATCTTTTAAAATATACAACATTTCAATAAATATATTTTGTATTATTACACATCAGTGTAATGATTCTTCTCAGTGTGTGTGTGTGTGTTTCTGTTGAGAGTGAAGGCCACCTGGACAGGGAGAGCAGATGATGATGAATGAGTGAGCGTTCTCTCCCTCCAGCGTTCCCTAATGAGTGCACGCTGGGTAACCCTCCTATTTCATCAGCCCTGAAAGAGCGAAGCCGTTTCCTCCGCAGCTCTCTTAAATGCTAATTGAATGGTAAAACGTCGCTGCAGGCCGCTTGTTGTCAGCTCATTTGGCCCGCCATTCATCTCCATCCTTCACGTTTTTTATTTTATTTATTTATTTAGTTAGTACGTCAAAAGCACGATGAGGTAGCCGACGTGACTTTGCAGCAAGCGATTGAGTTCTGAAGCTCAGACCCACACACGATTTTCCTCTCACAAGCTCCCTTGATGAACATTTATTACACCTGTCATGCACTCGTCAAAGCCTTTCACCTCCGTTTCAGTCACTCCAGGTGCCTATGTGTGTTGCCCCGACCCTGTTTACACACTCTGATTCATTTAAAAACGTTGATGTGGTGCAAATGGAGTCCCCAGAACAATAAACTGAGTCTTATCTTACTGGTGTCTTAATAAAGGTGATGGATGGCGTCGCTCAGAGACAAACGGAGACAATTGGGTTTAGCCTACGTTTCTGTAATTCAAACAGCGCGGCGAGGGTGAGCATTTGCTCAGGTTCCTCTCATCTTCCTGTCAGAGATCTGTAGTTATTAAGAGCTCAAAAATATGGCTGTGACATGACATGGGGGTGGGAGAGAGAGAGAGAGAGACAAACAGAGAGGAAACTGAGGAATCTGATTGGTCAGAAAGTGGTGATAAAGAATCTGTTACCGTTTCTACAGTCACACATCTTTAATTCATATAACTTGAGCCTAATTAGAAAACGTTATTATTTAACAAAGAAAAACACATAATTCTTGATGAGGGGACGTTTTCAACATATTTCTACAAAGTGTTTAGAGATGGATGTTGAGATCCACACAGTATTATTGTACCTGAAATACATAAGCATTAAACCAAGACAAATTTATAGAATAATTTTTGCACATAAAACCAGGTCATATAAAAATAAAATCTTTCTCATTCCTTGTAAAAGGATCCTCGAGATACTTAAAAAATACTTGCAGATGCACAAACATAGCCTGAATATATTATGCCTACACTTTATGCCCATTTATAGTTTATTCTAGTCTTGAGAATAAATGACAAATGTGGGAAATGTGGATAAAATTAGATGGGGCAGCCCTTAAGCTCAGGTAGTGTTGAGGGGGAGTCAATTAGGGCATATTGAACAGTATTGAAACAGGGAATTGCCTATACAACATGATCTACACGCAAGATCTATAAGTTAGTTGGCTTCAGATTGAGCCTTTGTATAACTAACAAAGCCACCTCTTTCTCTCTCTCACACACACACACACACTCACACACAGATATTCACAATCATCTAGGATGTGTATTTAGTCCCTTCTCTCCTTTACTGGATTGGTGCCATGTGTGATACAATTCCCCCCCTCAGAATTTAAGATTACAAGACTATCGCATTTCACCAGAAGGTTTTGGAGTCTCAAACAGACTACATCAGACAGAGTTTAGATTTTTCGACCCATTCCCCAAAGTGCTGTGATTACAGCTCCCTTCACTGATTCAATTCTTTCGAACAAACTCTTCTAACTGAATCATAACTTTTATGTTGTTTGAGTCAAAACTTTGACTTGTGATAACGAACCACACTGGAGATAAAGAATAATGTACAGTTGCAGTTAAGTGTATAACGTACAACCTGTATAACATTTGGGTGATAAAATTAGCTAACGTTTACCGCAGTGCTGTTGAATTCTTGATTCTGATTGGTCAGAAGGTGGTAATAATCTTTTATCTGTACCCACTACTCGGACAGTAATCCTGGCTGCATGGCAAATCACAAGTTTATATTAATACAATCATTGGAATATGTTATCTATTTATTTATTTATTTATTTATTTATTTTTTACAATTTCAGCGATCTTTTATTATTACTTGTCACACTGCATGACATGGTCCGAATAGAAAATATTAGCTAATCTCTGTAACAGACAGTACAATAATGTGTTCTCCATGTCAGATTGTATGACAGAGATCGTCTAACGAGAGACCTGTGATTACTAACTTCTAAGTCCGTAGTTTACATTATCAACAAACGTAATCCAGGCTCATACAGAAGACATGCTCGCATAAACATAAACATTCTTCAAAGTAATCTTGAGGTAATAAAGATTTGTTCTCTCAGGTAGAATGTTTTGTTTACGTTTCACCATGCCACTACCGTATTTGTAGCTATACCGTGAATTTTGCATAATCCTATGCCGTCCTCCTATTGGTGGATTTTGCATGCGCGTCGTAACGGCACTCACAATCTGAGCCTTTAATCAAAATGTTCTCAACTAACAAGAAAAATAATTATTTTACGATGTGTGATATTTTTTTCTGTGAAAAATGTACAGCATAAACTCCACTTAAGTAAGCTGAATGACAGATGCTCCCCATAATCTAAGGCTACTAATAAATGGAATAAAAACACACTGTTATTTAACAAAGAAATTTTTTAAATTGTATAATTTAAAAAAAGAAAAGAAAAAAAAACAAAAGAAAAAAAAAAGAAAAAGAAAAAGAAAAAAAAATGCGGTCCAATTGTTGAGAAGGTGAAGTTTTCTGTGAGGAGATGTTTATTGAACAATTGTGGAAGGAGTCTCCACTGTCAGCTACAACGTGGTTTTCCGACAACGGAAAGAGCTTGCATTTTCTGATTTTTATAATTAATCCTGAATTACTGTTCATTTCCATTTTATATTACAAAAATAAAGTTGTCTTACAACTTACTTATAATGAGGTAAAATTTTTACGTCATTCACTCATCGATAGCATTTTGAATGATGATAGTGTATACCCATCAGCCATAACATTAAAACCACCTGCCTAATATTGTGTAGGTTCCTCTTGTGACACAAAAACAGCTCTGAACCATCAAGGCATGGACTAAACAAGACAGCTCAAGGTGTGCTGTGGTATCTGATACCAAATATAGTGTATAATTTTACTTATATAATTTAATTACAGGTGATTATTAGTTATAAAGTTTGTAAAGTACAGCACATGGTACTGTAATAAAGAGTGAAGATTTTCTGAGGATGCTTACAAGAAATCATTACCAAATTACAAAGAATGATCAATATGGATATAATGATTTATTAATATGGGCTATAGCCTTAAGACATGCTAACTTGTTCAAAAAAACATTTTAAGGGAGAGTGCGATTATCCTAATAAAATCCTTTTACTATCATTATATACGTAATTGTGCACTAGTGTCAGTGTCGTTTAAATAACAGTAATTTCTAACATGAGTTTCATACAAGAAATGAGTTATTATTAATCATAAATTTGTGGAAAGTGTATAAACCCAAAAATAAGATATATATACACACAGAGATAAATGGCTTTTGAAATGAATTCTGCTTCTGTATTGTCTTCTCCTACAGCTTCTTGCATGTTGAGTGGAATTCTGGCAAAACATTTGATGCTGTGCAGATATACAGCATTTGATAAGCTTACAAATGCAGTAAGTGGTATGCTAAGGCTAACCCCAATGACACACAAGCACTCACACTTCTACCACCTACTGTACATGTGGAACTCGGTGGACATCAAAGCAGCACCTTACCACCTCATTAAAAAGGGCAGAAGCTAATTATAACATGTGCCATGTCTCAATCTGTCTGTCTCTAGCATGCTGATTATAAATTCTCCACCTCTCCCTGTGACAAATATCTCACTGTGTGACTTTACTCTGTCGCGACAGAGACAGACGCTCTTTCGCTTTTAGATCACAGAGTGAAAGAGGGGCCTCGCTGTCTGACTCGTACCTTCATCCGAATTTTTCACTGTCACTCACTTTAAAGTGCTGGTTTAAAGCAGGTAGAGGCCCAAGTCTGCCTAAACGGTGTGGATTAGGAGTGGTGTATACGTGTGTGCATGTGTGTTTGTGCTGGAAGTGTGGTGCATTGGAGTGTTTGACCTGAGGGAGATGCCAGTCGCTGCGTCGTCCATTGCCCTCAGCCAGCGCCAGTCTTCCTGCTGCTTTCCTGCGATAACCACATTTGGAAAAGATGGCAATTAAAGCAGCAGTGCTTCTGCAGACGATTGTGCTGGCACTGCAGTCTATTCCAGGCAGCACTTAAAAACACAGAGTGGAGAGAAAACAGCCGCTGCAGCTCAAAGATGGCCTTTTTTTTTTTTTTAGAACATCTAGTGAGCAAAGTGGTGCCATACTCACTGTTTCCTACAACAGCAATATGTAGCATAGTCACGAATACAGGGAAAGCAATTGCTTTCAGTTGCAAAGAGTTTACACAAAATGGTGCAAAAAACAAAAAACCTCCAGTGAGTGGCAGTTCTGCAGGTGATAAGCAAGGTCAGCGCAAAATAGGTAACTCAAATAACCACTCTTTATAACCGTGCTGAGTAGAAAAGCATCCCAGAATGCAGAACCTTGAGGCAGAAGAGCTTCAAGAGCAGAAGAAAACTTCGGTCAGCCAAGAATTCAAAATTCAAAAACTGGAAAATGTTCAGGTGATGTCTTTTCCTGGAAATGGCATACTTGTTTACTGTAAACGATGCCAGTATATACTTCTGTACTGCATGATATTTGTGGTAGTATGCAGTATAGTATGTAGTATGAATGGATCACAATTTTATAATGGATTTGATATGATAAAAATGCCTTTAAAATGGCTAGCCATTTAGTAAGAGTATTATCTAGGAAGCCATTTTAGCACATTCTCTAAACTGATTAGGAATTCTTGTTTATACAATCTTTGCCTATTTTACAGACAATGCTCCCTGACTTAAAGTCTTAAAGTCGCTTTCTGAAACAACCAGAAGTACCTTCAGTGCCTTTGGCAAACGACAGTCAGCAGCTTCAGTTTAACAACATCATTGGATTTATCAGGTTCTGGTAATGTTATTTAAACCCAAATGTCCTAAACCTCTGCACCTTTCTCAAGGTTGAAGTGTGTAAAAATTATGTCATTGTTATAATTGATGCAGTGTAATTGAAAATTTATGTTTTTTATGGTCCACGGCCGAGTGATTTTAGAGTATATGGGCAATAATGTTGCACAGAGAGACAGAAAGGTTGAGGAAGACGTACCAGGTCTGAGTTGTAGATCATCTTGCTGTGAAACGCAGCAGTTCTCATAATGTTTAATGGCGTGGATTATTGCAGCTGTGCAGTGCTCATTCGCTTCACACTTCTGCACAGCATTGATCGAAATGCCCGAATCCTATTAGCAGCGCTGTTAATTCACAAGTCCTTCCCTGCAACCTGGGATTAATCTTCATCGAACCTTAATATGCTACTGTGCTGTGCAAAGGTCTTGGGCCACATGAGAAAATGATGTGCGAAGCAATTTATCTTGATAGCAACTGTATATTTGCTTGAAATAACACCATAGAATGACCAAACTCAATATTAATACAATGATAATTACAAATTATCATTTCATTTATCATTATCAATTATCATTAAAAATGGCATCCCACAGAAAGTACAACTAAAATAGTGCTATGTTATATTCTTCCAAACTTGGAATGGATTTGGCTGCATTTCTCTGCTTAAATGTCCTACCTGCCTTTAATTATGTTAAACATGGCTGATTTAATACTAAAAATAAATAGTCCCCATACTGGAGAAACTCTGACCCCCCTTGGTCCAACGAATTAGCTTGTCAACAAACACTTCCTTCGATGTGCTGAGACAAATGTGCCAAAATAACCTTTCAGGTTCTAGATTTAACCTTTTCCTAAACGGTTTTCCCTCAACGATGAGGGTTAGTGTATGCTGGCTTACCTTTGAAGGTTCACTGGCTAGTCAAAGGCTCTTAATTTCCTAAACAGATTCTTCTTGGAAAGGGAGATATATTATTATAAGTTTATACACAAAATCCTTATGGGCGCTTCCTGTGAGACCAACAAAAAAAAAAAACCTTTTAAGGTTCTAGAGACATTTTCAGCAATGGTTTCCATCCCTGGTGGTGAAGTACACTCACCATTCACTTTTTTTTTATTTAAAAAAAGGTTTATTAAAAGGTTTATTAAAAGGTTTATTAAAAAAGAGTTGGAAACCATTGCTGAAAATGTCCCATTGGGCATTCATTTCAAGAAATACTCTTAGAAAAAAAAACTTCAGGATTCTTTGGAGAGGTAAGAGTTCTTAGCATCCCAAAGGTGTACTTGGAAACTTGTTCTGAAACGGAAACCCTCTAGATATATTTTTTTCAGGGTTCTCCCAAAAGACAAACCAATCACTGTTTAATGTTAAAGGTTTAGCCTTTTTCTTAAACTGTACTCAATAACCAAGGTTGGGTTTTCATCTCAAAATTCTATAAAGAAAAAGTTTCCACACAGGTTCTATTTTTCCCATACAGGCCTCATACTGTATACTGTACTATAAGAGTTCTTAAAGATTAAGGGCCCCAACATGGTGTTGTACTTTAATTCAACAGGAAGTCAATAGAATCTATAATAGTTAGTTAATGATCTTAGCTTTCTAAAGGTGTTCTACTTGGAACCTTTCTCAATGTGTATATAGTTTTATAGACCATGCTTGTTACCATGCTAGATTTTACCAGGCAGTTATTTTCCTAAAGGTAGTGTCTGATTCCAAGAAGGTGCTGTCCTATGGCGGTAAGATACCTACGATACGATACTGGACTAAAAGAATTAAAACCGTTTATATTCTACAGCATTTTGTACAACTTTGTTTTAGATCAGACTGTCTACATAACTGCCTGAAATGCACCCCAGAAACCTGGCACCATGTTCTTCTCACTTCTCTTTTCTGAGACACACCAGTACCTTAAAGAACAGAACATTTTTAAATTGTGACTTATTGTTCCATGGGACATTCTGCCTCTTATTGTCACCCCCACTTTATAGTCTTCAGCATCCTCAATCACTTCTGCTTTGCCTTTCTGCAAAAATGATTTCTTAGCTGCAATCCACCTTGCAGACCATTTTTAATAAGACTTCCCTTGCGAGTCGAAGTGTTGACTTTGGTGCCAGATAACTCTGCCAGATGCTGAGCAAGCATTTGACTGTATTTCTTTCTGTCCTTTATAGAAATGACCTTTAAAATGCAGAGAGTGTTTCTGGATATTCCACTGCATTTTTCTTTCGAAGTGTGCACTTTGTTATTTAACTTTTGAATGTAAAATTGTGAAAATCCAGTTTTGGGGAATGTTTGTTGCTGTTGATGTCCTTGTTGATGCAAAACTATGACCATGTCTGTCACTGAGTCAGTCCTCCTGAGGTACTGTGGTGTTTGTGATTACAATTCACTGCTCTTTTGTATGGCCTGCCTTCAAAGATTCTTTATAAACCCCAGCTAGTACAGAATTCAACTGCTCAAATTATTTGCAGAACTCCTCTAACTGAACACATTACTCCCATATTACAACACTTGCAGTTGCTTCCAGTTAATTATTGTATTGAGTTTAAAATCCTTCGTCTTACCTACAAGGCACTCAATAATCTTTCCCCTTCATACTTACCTGACCTTCTTCATATCTACACTCCTACTCATACTTTAAGATCATCTTCTGCACCCACTCTTGCTCCCCCTCAAACTCGCATTACTTCTATGGGGTCCCAAGCCTTTGGTCATGTAGCTCCATATTTATGGACCTTGTTGCCACAGGATGTGCAAACCAGTAAAGTCTTCTTGTTTTTAAATCTCACCTTAAGACCCATCTTTTTAGACAGGCTTTTATGTGATTGCTTTTATGCTTGTGTCCAGTCTGTACTGGCTGTAATAATGACTACTGTTGTTAATGTTGATTGTTTTATTTTGTTTGTAAGGTGTCCTTGAGTGTCATGAATGAAATATATAAGGCATATATTTATATGCCTATAAATAAAATGTATAATAATAATAATAATAATAATAATAATAATAATAATAAATAATTACCAAATAATTCAATATAATCAGCCAAATAATCCAAAATCATCACCAAATAATAGCCACATAATCACAAATAATAGCCAAAAAACTCAAAGTATCCACCAAATAATCTCAAGTAATCAACATTTAATTTCCCAAATAAGCGCAGAATAATGACCAAAGAATCTTCAAAAAAAAAAAAAAAAAAAACAGCAAAGAATCCACTAAATGATCCCAAATAATCACCAAAGAATTGCCAATGAATTTGCCAAATAATTCCATGTAATCACTGAGTGAGCCAAAATAATCACAAAAATAATTCCAAATAATCAATCAAGACCATGTTCAGTTAAGAAAAAAAAAACTGAAGAAAAAAAAAAGCAAAATGATAAGGTTAATGTATTGTAGCTAAGGATTGTTTATCTTGCAAAACATTATAATTTTTTAGAAACTGCTGCTTACTTTTTTTTTTTTTTTAGTTATATGTGGATTGATGTAGATCTGGGTCTGATGTAGATCAAAGTGCATGTTAATATATAGGTCGATTTTATTTATTTATTTATTTATTTCAGTTATCAGATAATTTTGTAAATGTAAAATGTACTATTATACCACTAAGTAGGCACAGGATGGTCATGAGTTGTGATTAGTTGGCACATGTTTAATTGGAATAATGTTTAATAACATAGACTATTTTTAAATACATGCCACTCTTAAAGATTGGGCCAAGGCAGATTTAATAAATTGACAAAATGAAAAATCTAAATGAATAAGTACAGATACAACCCTTGAGGCTTTTTGGGGTCCTGGACAGGGGCTTGGCCTCCAGTTTGAGAACCTCTGCAGTAGATGAATAAAATTTTATGATACAGTAAGGATAGTTGAAGGATATTGGATAGTATAAATCAGTTAGATATTACTTTAGATAAAATGATATTAGGAATAGGATATTAGCCCATTAAGGAAAATGAAAGGCATTTTCCACAGCTTGGTTATCGAGTAAACATATCTGATATTCCCACTAGTCCTGTGTGCAGGGTTTAATAAATGCAAGCCGGATATCGATTGTGCATATTACAGGTCTAAGAAGACTGACAGGATGTAAATTAATTTCCTGGACTTCACTGAAGTGGAGTGAGTTTTGAGTCTGGACTTTAACCCGTGTATTAAATCTCTCATAATTCACACTGAGACTGAATGGAAGAAAGAAAAGTTGTTCATGTTCCAAAGTGTTTTATTCCTCTTCTACTTTAGCACCATGACAAGTCATACTTTTTATCCATTTATTGCTGCATTACATGTTCCTGAATGTTCATTAAACAAGTTAGTTCATGATACTTTTTTGAATAGCGTGACTGCCCCAGTCTCACAGTTATTTTTTTTTTTATTTTTTTTTTTATTGAACACAAAATACCCAGACATTTGGTTATAACAGGCCCAACGGAGAAAATGGATAGGGAAAAGGAACTCAGATGGAATTCCAATGGAAAAGGATATGGGGAAAAAAACAAAATTCAATTTTTTAAAAATGTAAATGAATAAATGAAATAATAAATGAATACATGAATAAATTAAACAACAGAAAAACAATCACGAGTATTTTTTTTGCTTCTGGTAGTGATTCATTTGATTTGTCTAACAAAATCTTTTGTTAGATTTTGTTACATTAAAGGATCACCCCAGAGTTTCATTTTGGTAGTCCTGGTTTTGCTGAGTAAGAGGCATTCATTGATCATGTGACGTCACTACTAAGCTTTCTTTTCATTTCTTCAGCTCTGTTATCAGATGAGTTCAGAGTTTAAAAAAAAACATGGCAGAACTGTCGCTTACAGTATGACAGTGTAATATCTGCTCATATTGCACATCCCACTGTTGAGGGATGTGTTGCGGTGCTTAAATCACTAATAACACAGTAAAAGGAAGAGTGGTGGATGGGGTGATGCTCTCTCGCTCTCTCTCTCTCTCTCTCTTCATCCTGTTCTCTTGTTTTCATCTCTACTGCAAACACATTGTGGGAATCTCAACATACACTGCCTTCAGTATGAACATGTGCTCAGGGAGAGTGTGTAACACATCTTTCCTCTCTGCTGACTCCACATTTCACTTACTGTCTTTCTCTTTCCCTCTTTCTTTCCCACTGACTCCCTTGATCTTTCTCTCTCACTGGTTACATCTCCCCCTTCTTCTCTCATTCACGCCCTCTTTTCTCAATATCTGACTCTCCATTTCTATCTGACTCATTTTTCCCCTCTCGTTCTCTTCCCGTCTCACTTAAGCTTTTTGCTTACTGACTCTGCCTCAGTCCCTCAATTCCTTACAACCTCTTCTTTCCTCTCCTCTCACTGTTTCTCTAATGCTCTAAAACTTTCATTGTCCCTCTTACTCTTTCCTGGACTCTCTCTATCACTCACTCACTGACTCACTCACGCATTCATTCACTCACTCATTGTCTATCTCTCATTGACTCTTTCACTCACTTTCACTCAGTTTTTTTCCTATTGCTCTCTTTCTCTCTTGCACACATTCATTTCCTCGCTCACTCACTTCCTCTCTCACATACTCATTCTTTCATTCAGACACTCACTCATTCACTGACTGACTGCCTCACTTATTCACTTACTCATTTATTTGTTCACTCACTCAGTCACTCACTCACCTAGTCATTCATTCACTCGGTCACTCAATCACTTAAGCTTCTGACCTCATCTCTCACTGATGGACGATCTTTTTCCAATTCTCGATCTTTTTTCCCATTTCCCTCCCTCTCTCTGTTTCTCTCTCTCTCTCTCTCTCTCTCTCTCTCTCTCTCTCTCTCTGCACTTTGGGCATCAGGTAACCTTCTGCCATGAGCCGTGTGGCAGGTAGAGATGTTTGCTATTTTAAGCATCTCCTAACAAGCCTCGTCAGACAGACCGCAGGGGCTGTGGAAACACGCGCACACACACACACACACACACACACACACACACACTTTTCAGACCCACTGCTGGCAAACCTCAAACAGCATAGCCAGAGGGCTTACCGAGAGCTCGCAACACCTGCCGCTCCCACCCCGCCCCCGCCTGCCACCCACACCCCCCTGCCTGCCACCCGCCCCTTTCTCCTCTCCAGAGTGTTCTGATCAATATGAACCCCATTCGAATGCCTTCGGGGACACGCGTTCTTGGATGAGGAGGTTAATTTGGTGCTGCTGGATTCTATCACTACAGATCCAGAGTAAATACACATCTCCTCCCTCTATCCCTCTGCCACCCGCCTGAATGCAGATTGAAACGCAGCCGAGGCCTCATGCAGCGGCTTCGATTTCTTTCCACTGTGATAGCAAGTAAAAGGGTGTTGAGTTTGGATGTTACACCTGCACTCTTAGGCTCACTATGAATAACCATAGTAGACCATAGTCCATAAAATGTATTTGCAGTTCTGTGCAAAAGTTTGGGCACCCCTGAAAATATTAATGCCCAGTTCTTTGTATGTGATGAACATATATTAAAATAAAATAGTAAATTATTGCATTGATTTGCATAGGTAGACCATAATACTGAGGCTTGAAACCCGGCACTAATGTATTTTTGTCGTTTATGTGGGTTTGATGTAGTGCGCACTTGTTTCAGAGGGAACACAGAATTCAATTTCCCTCGAGAGCTGAAGTGTTTATGTAACACACTGTGGAGAAATGGGAATAGAATATACACATAATGGGAGCACATGCTCATTTTAAAATGTCATGAAAGGAGGCGTGGCCTTTGTGCTCATCAGTAATAATGAAGGAGGTGTGGCATTTAGTATGTGTTTCAGTGTAATGAAGGAGGTGTGGCCTTTGTGCTAATAAGTAAGAATAACGGAGGCGTGGCCTTTGTCCTCATCGGTAATAATGAAGGTGGTGTGGCCTACAGTAGCCTATGTATTTATCAGTATTTAATAAAGGATCTGTGGCCTTTGTGCTAATAAGTAACAATAACGGAGGCGTGGTGCTTTTCCTTATCAACACCAATAATGAATGCATGTCCTTTGCATTTAGCAGTATTAATAAAGGAGGCGTGACCTTTACTTTATGAGTACGAATGAAGGAGGCATGGCCTTTTGCTTATGAGTACTAATAAAGAAGGTGTGGCCTTTTGCTTATGAGTACTAATAAAGGAGGCATGGCTTATATATCTGTCACCAACAAGAAAGGAGGTGAGGCCTTTGTGTTTATCATTATTAATAAAGGAGGCATGTCCTTTTGCTTATCAGCACCAATAAAGGGGGTGTGCACTTTGTGCTTATTAGTACTAATAAAGGATGCATGGCCTTTTGTGGTTATCATTACTAGTGACAGAGGTGTGGCTAGGTGCCTGTCAGTAACAGTGAAGTAAGCGTGGCCTGATTTAAAATCTGTTTGAACAGAAATGAGTTATTAATCAAGATACAGATTATATACATGCTGTATCATTTTAGTGCAGATATTTGTAATTACAGACTACATGCTGGGCTATTGTTCTCTCTAAGGACATGAAACTTAATATGCATTTCAAACTAGATAAATAAATAAATGACTCAGTTATTAGTCTGCTCTGTTATTAGCAGAGCTTCCTGAGGCGATTTCCCCATGGCAGGATAAACAGGAAATGTCACCTGGCCCTTTATAGAGCTGTCAGGTGATTAGAGGCAAAGAAAGTTCATCTTTGCAGGCTCATTAAGAAGGAAGAATAAATTAAGCATTGCAGTTAAAAAAAAAAGTGTTGTACAAAAAGTTACCTGAGACAAGAGTCCTTCATAAACGGTGAAAGCAAAGTGCTTTTAAGGCTGTAGGAAATGAAATGTTTTGGTTCTCTGAAAAATTTGTGTACTACACTTGTTTTTAACTACACTACCCCACCTCACTAATAACTCTCTTAGCATAAAAGTGTCTGCCAAATAAACAAATGTACACTCTAGTGCTGTATATTGTTGAGGAAAACTTAGTGGTGGTGTAGCCAGGAATTAATTTCAGGAGTGGTAAGGAAATATACTAAATAAAATCACTGTGTGATCTGTAAATTGAAATTGATAAGTGCAGCTTGCTTGTGCATTTTGGGTGTATGCCAGTAGCAGGAGTGATGGTGGCAGATATGCTATATATTCATCTGAAGCACAAACTACTGTCAGTCAATCTTGCCATATTAATAACAACAAAATAACACTGTGTTACTGAAAAAAGAGAGATTAAAATAAGATTTTAGTAAGGGGGACATCTTATCTTGTAATAAAGCAATGGGCCACAAGAGGGCTTGTGTTACAGTTATCTTATCATGTGTTTAGGTACTTTTTGGTATGACAGGAAGTGGAGTTACCCCATTACCTCTCAATGCATATGATAAAATCCATTGTACAATAAATGATTTAATATATTATTATTGATATATTCATAATCAACATTTCCCACCATTCCAGAATTCTGTCAACAGTAAGCTTTGGTTGCCAAGCAACATAGCAGATAAAGATTAGGGTATTCTATGGATAGAACAATGGCTTATTGGTTTAAGACCTGGTGCTTTAACACAGAATTTAGTTACTGTAGATTTTAGAACCAAAACTATCCGTTTTATTAAACGCAGACCTACTCTACCTTTCCTTCTCTCCTCCTGCAGTAAATCTCCAGTGCTTCATCAATATCCATAAACTCACAATGTACCTAGCAGACTAGTAGCTTCCAAACAGAAATGGTCAAATCAAAAATGTACTAAAACCACAAATGGCTCGAGCACTTCAGGAAACCGAGCAAACCATTTCTGCATTTCCACCACTTGTCCTTTACTCTGAGTATGCTTTGATCAGCTGCCTCTTGATCTCTGATTAAGTGGCCTCTGTATGTGCACTTGACATTCAAGAAACACGGCCAGGACAAAATGAATATCTGATAATGAAACGAGGCTCCCATAGTCTCGCAGGTTGTTTGGAATTTGTGGAAAGGACATGCGAGAGTCATGTGATCCAAAGCACCCGGATATCGTTCAGTCGTGATGATAATGATGAGAATAATGGCACGTTTGTGTGATGCTTCCACCACCATGCTTTACTGATGGTGTTCTGTGAATTTAGTGTAGAATTAGCATGCAAAGCACCTTTCAGGATAGTCTTCCATGTGTATGTGCACATGTAATAGATAAGACAACTGGGTGATCAGTGCAGTACATTATAAGAATGATGGGGAATGGGGAAAACTATGTGAAATTTTGCAAAGTAGACAAGTTATCAGAGCTTCGGATCAAATCCTGGGCCATGGTAATGTGAGACGCCAACATTACCTCCAGCACCGCACTGTAATAAAATGTGCATTTGAAATCGAAAAATTGATTTTTGTTATGTTCATTGGGGCAGTTAAAGCATTTCATGCTGTTAAATTATTTTTAGTGTTATTCTACTTTGAGAAAAAAATATACATTCAAACGGGTCATAATGACCCTAAAGAGGACACTAGGTTTAATTAAACAGTGGGCGGGAACTTGGGCTTGTAGCCTTTTTTTTTGCTCTTTTAGAGGTGAATTAATGAATGAATGACCCCTGCTGTATCTGTTCAAGCTCCCACAACAATATTGATCATCACGGCAGCGTTTACAATTTCCAGCAGATAGAATGAATCACAATTAAGTCGTCGGAATGGAAAAACTTGACCCAAGCGGGACCAGATGGCGGCCTCTTTACCAGAATGGACAAGATGTCTGCTTATCACTAATTAAAAATGATTAAGCACCTACTTATCTTCATCGATGTGCATCGATTGAGCAGAATGCTGATGTGGGCTGGACGTGTTCCAGTTCTCCATCAAACTTTTCCACTCAAAACTGTGAGGATGGGCATCGACCAAAAGCCGAGTCGTTAAAGGGTGTGTGTGAGCTGCTTTTGTATGGATTTGACTGATCTCCCTCGAACAGGGTGGCTGCCATTAATTCAAAAAATGAGCCTGTGCTCTATTTTAAGTTCTCAAAGAGCTGAAAAAGGTAATTAATCATGCTTTATGATGCAGTGACTCGGCATGCGAGTGGAGAACAGCTTCTCATGAATGAAGACAGCTCAGGTCCGTACCTTCTGTGTTTCGCAGGGGATGATTCAGGGGGTTCAAGATAAATATATTAATCACATATAGTCTAGGCGACTGCTATTGTGCTATAATCATGATGACACCATGCCACTGAAGATCAAGATCAAGAAAACTGTACTCCCAAGTGGCGTGAGTAGAAGCTTTCTTCTATATCACTGGGACATTGCGAGCTCAACTCCGACAATGCTGCAGCCATCCGTGTCCGGGAGTCCAAGGAAGCATAATTGGCCATGCTCTCTGGATGGGAATGATGTCATATTTCCCTTTAAATTGGAAGAAGATTGGGTTAACTTTATTGGCGAGGTGAAATGAGTGCAGAACAGAACTAAATGTAGTAATACAATGCAATTAAGTGCAATACAGTATACAAGTAAACATTATAAAACAAGATATATAGAGGAAGGTACACTGGGAATTGTGCACCATATTATCAGTGTACACAGTATTACAAAATAAAACACTAATAGTACAAGATACTACATTTATAGATACATTTGCTGTTGTGGAACGTCCACCAAACGTTACAGCAGCTATACTCATTTATTCCCTCACCAGCCTTTTTTTTTACTCTCCCTTGAAGTTAAAAGAAAAAAAAAATGCAGCCATGTTGTCATGTTACAGAGAAAGCACTGACACTGGAGACTCCTTAAAGAAATGTTAAATACACGCCAACTCAAGGAAAACATAAACATATCAACAACTAGACTTTATAAAAAACATTTTCTTCTTCTTCTTCTTCTTCTTCTTCTTCTTCTTATTGAATACAAGATAAACATGGCACTACTGTCAGAGCTGCTGTCATATAAAATTAATCAACACCTACTGACCAAACAGAATTGAGAATTCTACAGCACTGTATGTGTGAGTGCTTTTTTTTTCTTTTCTTTTTTGCTTTTCTCTGTAGACATGACTTCCCAATAAGTAAAAGATAGAAAGTTCTGTCTAAATCGCACAACAAGATATGATTAATATTTTATCTGTGTTAAGGATGCAAAAACTTCTACCTTGTACTTGTTTACAACAAGAAATCGCTCTCTCACTTACTCTCTTTCTCTCTCTCTCTCTCTCTCTCTCACACACACTGCTGAAAGATGTAACCTCGTCAGTGGTGCATGAGTGTATGAATGTTTCTAAAAGGGCTTGTCAAGAAGAGTTTACATCAGAAAAATTATATCCATAATTAATGAAAGCTGAAGGTAAGAGGGTTACCTGCAGAGGCGATTTATTCTGGGCCAACACTCCTGCCACGCATATACACACATACACATACAGACACACACACCTGGCAAGACACAATAGGGGTGTGAAAGGCATTTGATTATAGGTTTTGGCTGTAAATTATAAAGCCTCAAACAAATTCTTTCTGACAGTGGGCTTTGACACAATCCCAGCTATGTTAGTGATTACAATAATCCAAGAAGACAGTTTGTTCTTTGTTCCTGTCAACCAAAGACAATGGACAAGAACTTGCTTTTATTATAATGCGTGAAGACCTCTTCATTGGCTCAGACTATTATATTTATGTTTGCTAAAAAAAGAGGATCATTCACATTTATTTTATTTATTTTTGGAGAATAGATAGTTTATAAATCAAAGCTGTCATTTGATAGCTTATAAACATTTCAGTTAGAAAAAAGTGGCCATTTACTTATTTACATATTTATTTATTTCATTTATCACCACATTTTATGTGTACAATTCCTATAATTTGCTCCTAGCCTCTATTTCAGTGTATGAAATGTGCCCCTATTAAGGGTCAAGTTGTTATTTATATCATTAATCCGCTGTGTTATTATGAGATTGCGCACGATGCTGCTGCACTTAGATGGGGGTTGTATCCATGGCAACAGCAGAAACAGGAGGATCATGGGAGATCGGTTCAGGGATTAAGGCCTACAGATCACATTAGTACTATGGAAAATAATCTTTATCTAACCATAAACACAAATAAACAGGGACACACAGTTGAAAAGATCGCACTAGAATATGGTTTCGACGTGCTTGAAGCAAATGTAGTTCACAAATGTTCAGTAAATTGATAATAATTTGAGTTGACCTTCAGTTAGTTTGAGTCAATCATTTGAGTTAATGTTAAATCATTTTGAGTAAATCATTTGAGTTCATATTTATTTAAGTTAATCAACTGAGTTGATTTTAAGTTGAAATTAAAATGAGAGGGAATATTTATTTAATTATTATAATAATTACTAAGTATTAACTAACTATTAATAAGTTAATATTACGTTAATTTAAGTGAATGATTGAGTTGATATAAGATGAGTTGAGCAAATATTTAGATTGAGTTGAATTCGTTTGAGTGAATCCTTGGAGTTGATACTGACTTGAGTGACTCCATTAAGATGGGACAACTGAGTGACTGATTTAAGCTGAAATTAGAGTGAACAATTAGAGTTCATATGTTAATTTGAGTGAATAATTTGAGTGTACTGTATACTGAGTTGAGTAAATGACTTGAGGTGGAGTTGAAGTAGAGTGGATAATTTGATACAATATTAAGTTAATTTGGGGGATTTTGAGTTGAATCAGTTGCAGTGAATCATTTGAGTTGATATATTTGAGATGGTATATAGATGTCTGGGTACCAATGTGTTAGATTTTCTTGGATAGAAAGCAGAAAAGCAGAAATTAATCATAAACTGACATTAAACTGTAAGGCCTCCAGAGTAAAGACAAATTTCTGAAAGGCAATCATTACTTCTTAGACTGCAAAATGTGCATTGCAGTATATACATATTGTAATAGTGACAAATTTAAGAGTAAATATTACAGTTGTAGCAATGTGAGTTAATACAAGTTTGTTTGAAGTCTGGGAATGGGATATGTAGTGTAGTATACCATATTTATTTTATAATTTATCTAATCTGAGTTTATTATTTGTATGTTTGTTTTGGTTGGATTGGTGGTTCCACATGTTGTTGCCCAATAGTTCTTCATCTGAAAATTTTTTTTATCTTCCGAAACAGTAAATTTACTGCTTGCTAGATAGAAGGGAAACATGCTAACACTAGCTGTAAATGTACTGTAGATTAAATCCTTTCTAACTCTGAACACCATTACACCACATTACAAAAGTGTACATCTGCTTTAGTCTCTGGTTGTAAAATGAATTTACACTTTTGGCAAATATAAATATTATAATACCGACTCCTGTAACTGTAATTTTATGAAGCAAATTTTATGGGATGGCATGAAAATCAGTGCTTCTCTAATGGCGTATTTTGACTAAAACTATACCCACACAGACTGACTGAATTATCTCATTATCCTAATAGATGCTGAATATGCAGTAGTGCATTTAATCAAGGGTAATGTTCTAAAAACTTGAAGTATTCATAGGTTACAAATTACTTTTCACCAAGGAAATATGAGTAATAAACTTGCCTTTCCTCTAACAAGCAATAGTTCTGAACTTTATGATAACAGTAAAGCTGACAACTGTAGAATGCCCATTTTGGTCATATTTCTGCTTTCAACTCTGTGAAATTCATTTCTATATTCGTGAAATTTGCATAAAATTCATAACACTCACAGCAGTTCTTTAAATATTAGTACTTTCCAAAAGTTTGCAAAATGAATCTCATTCAAGGAATTTACATTCACATACAGCCACTGCATTAATCCTTTCTTATAACAGATGCTGAATATTTAATAGCGCATTTCATTTTGTTTTAATATATTGCACCAAAATCCTTCTTCGGATACACGAAGCTATAGTTTCTCCACAGAAACTTCAAGAAAGCCTAAGAGGATTAGCAGAGTTCAGCTAATCTTAGTAATTTGAGTTGAGTGATGTATTAGGAAATGCCACCTTGTATTGTGACAACTTATTGTTTTAGCTCTTTAACTGAGTTATTTATGGGTGATGTGATGCTGTGTGATGCAAAGTTACTGTTATCACCTAAGTTTATTATTTTCATATAACAGCAAGTCCCAAAGTGTTTTATTCCTCTAATACAATCCCCTCTAAAACTATTGGAACAGCAAGGCCAATTAATTTTTTTGTGCTTTACACCAAAGACATTTGGGATTAAGATCAAAAGATGGATATGAGATGAGAGTTTTGGGTTTCAGCTTTTATTTCCTGGTATTTACATCTAGATGTGTTAAACAACATAAAACATTGGACCTTTTGTATCAGACCACCCAATTTTTAAGTGAGCAAATGTATAGGAACATATAAGTCTTGAAGTAAACAACAACTTAATATTATCCCTATTTATTATCCCTTGCTTGCAATAACCGCATCAAGCCTGCGACTCACTGACCACCAAATTGTTGGTTTCTTATATTTTATGCTTTTCCAGGCTTTTACTGCAGCCTTGTTCAGTTGCTGTTTGTTTCGGAGGGTTTCTCCCTTCAGTCTCCTCTTCAGGACTTGAAATGCTGCTCAACTGGGTTAATGTGTGGTGATTGACTTGGCCAGTCTAAAACCTTCCACTTTTCCACCCTGATGAAGTCCTTTGTTGAGTTGGCAGTATGTTTTGGATCATTGACTTGCTGCATGATAAACTTCCTCCCAATTAATTTGGATGCATTTCTCTATAAATAGTTGAAATTTTTTTCTTGTAAACTACTGAATTTATTCATTCCCATCATGAATTATGTAAAATGGTAAATGGCGCATGTATATAGCGCTTTTATCCAAAGCGCTTTACACTGTGTCTCATTCACCCATTCACACACACACACACTCACACACCACTGTTAGCAGAGCTGCCATGCAAGGCGCTAACTTGCCATCGGGAGCAACCTGGGGTTCAGTGTCTTGCCCAAGGACACTTCAATACGTGGGGTCACGTGGGCTGGGAATCGAACTGCCAACCCTATGATTAGTGGACAACCCACTCTACCAACTGAGCCACAGCCGCCCCACGTCAACAATAAAAATTAGTGAGCCTGTTCCGGAAGCAGCTATGCAAAACCAAGCCATGACACTACCACCACCATGCTTCAGAGATGAGTTTGTATATTTTGGATCATGAGCAGATCCATTGATTTTCCCTCTTGTCTCAGCTTCAAAATGGCTTGCTTTTCTCCCATAGGCCGCTCTCTGAACTTCATGTAGGATTATCTTTTTGTAGCAGCAAATGCAGTCTTCACAGGTGAAATGGAAGGCTAAAACCAAGAGTAGATGTTCAGAGCTATTTATTATTTATTTAAACAATCAATCTAACAAGACACACCAGGGTAACAAGAAACTCTTGTCATATCCAATATTTTTGCTCACCTAAAAATTGGGTGGTCTGATACAAAATGTGCTATGTTCTATGCCGTTTAACTCATCTACATATAAATACCTAGAAATAAAAGCTGAAATTTTGATCTCTTTTGATCTCAAACCCAAATGTCTTCAGTCTGCAGAAAAAAACTTGGCCAATTGAATTGGCCTTGCTGCTGCAGTAGTTTTGGAGGGGAGTGTACTACTTTACAGTTTGTCAGCGGTTATATTATTTTAGTATTATGTATTTTATAAGTAAAAAATGAAAAAAAAAATGTATTTTTTTCCATATACATTTAATAATATGGAATGTCCATGAAACAAGTTATCACTGTTATAGCAGCTCTTTTTTTCTCTCTCTTTTGAAGTTAAGAAAAAGGAGTCTTATGAAAGAAGTCTCCAGTGTTAGCGCTTCATAACCTTCAGTCATTTTTTCGTCACAGGAAAATATCTTCAGTACAGAGGACTTTTATTTGTATAGCTGGTGTAACATAAGTGATGATAGGAATTAACTTGTTTCACAGACATTCCACAACACTAAATGTAACTATAAATGGATAAAAAAGTTGATTTTATTGTTTTACTTGATAAAATGATTACCAAGAGGAATCAAACACTCCAGGATGTGCTTTTATTAGAAATGAATCAATTTTGAGGTGATAACATGAACTCTGCTCGATCACATCACGACATTGTCTATTATTTTCCTTTTGTGGACTCATATAAAAATACTTACTTTTCAAATATTTCCACATAGACCTAACTGTATATATATATATATATATATATATATATATATATATATATATATATATATATACACACACACACACAGTATATATGTAATTAAAAGTCTTGTTTTCCCCCCAAGAAATTATGGTTAATCATATTTGGCAAAGCTTAAGAGGATTGCTTATGTGTCATGGCAATTGTATTCTACAGTTTTGAAACTTTTGTTGCTCTTTGATTACATGCCGTGTACCTCATAGGTGGCTCATGAAATAAGTCCTCTTAATGCTAAGTCTAATTAGTGCAAGGTCGTAGTTGTTTACATCTTGAGGAAAATGGGGAAATGGCCAGACTAATAGTGTAATTACAGGATTAGTCTGTCTGGGGCAATAAGGCAGTGGCAGTACACAGGGCTAATTACCACCATTTCCACTGGCAGGATTTGTTCTTGATGTACAACATACATTCTCTCAGGCTTGCTGGAACAAAACCCGAATGAGTCTTCTCACATCTGCACATGTGAGAAAAAGACGATTTTCTGCAATAATCACCTCTTTCGAAAAAATGCAAATCCAACAGACCACGAAACTGAATACCTGACTCCCTCTGGAACTTTGTGCCAAAAAACAAAAGCACCGCTTTTGCTTGGCACTCTATTAGTGAATCAAGATCACACTTTAGATTTTTTCCGTGGCAGGAGCGAGAGGTTGAAAAATGATTATCGTCTGGGCTTACGACTGCGGAAACGCAGAAAGCAGGATTAATTAAAGTCAAACACATACAAAAAAAGTTTCTGAAATGTTTTACGTGTCAAACTTTGAAATTAAATCAAAGAAACATATTTTCTATATTTCTATAAACATGTTTTCTATATAAAACTGAATGTTTCAAATTGTTCTTGAGATTCAACCACAAAATCATGTACCTGGAAGATTAAAAAAATTGTTTAAGTATTTCAAGTATAGTTAAGTATTTCACACTATTTTAAACACTGGAAACAGAAAACGCATGAGTTTTTGATGAAATTATCCTTAAAGGAACAGTTTGGCAAAAAATAAAAATGCACAGTGTTTAATTTACAACTCCATCAGGAAAGATGTGTTTATTTTGTGAGTTTTGCACTGGAGAGACAAGGCTAATGTACATAACAAGTAGTATCTGTTTCATCCAATTGCTTTTGCACAGTCAAGCTTAAAACCACGAGCAGAAATTTACAGGAAAGTTTAACATACTTAAAGACAGATAGGCAGCTGCATTCACAATTTCATTCAGAAGTCCATGGTTCTCTGGTGTGTTCATTTGTCTTTCATCTCAATGTTGTTAAAAAAAGAAAGTACAGTTCAGTCACCTGTCCTTTTGTGTAATTTGTCCTTTGATTGGACTTTGATGTGTGCTTAGTCTTTCTACTTTCTCCTCCAAAGGCAAGTAAATAATCCTCCTCGTTCATGCTCATTACACCTGCGACTGTATTTCAGATGCCACCTTCTCAATCAGTGCTGATAACGTGTTAGGGATGAAAAATATTAGCCCAAATGGAGATCAGATCTAGGGGGTGTGTCACTCTGTCTCTAATCCCATGACTTGACTGGCACTGATTGGCTGCATGAATCTACAGTCTGGGCTAGAAAGAAATTAGCCCTACCCTCTTACCCTCTTCCCTAGCCTCTTATTTCTTAAAAAAAATTATTAAAAATATTTTATATATATATATATATATATATATATATATATATATATATATATATATATATATATATATATATATATATAGTGGTTAGAATTTTTTTAAATATATTTCTGCCTTAATATGACCTAAAACGTCATCAGATTTTCACACAACTCCTAAAAGTGGACAAAGAGAACCCAGTTAAACAAATCAGACAAAAATATAATACTTGGTTATTTATTTATTTATGAATATGATCCAATATTACATATCTGTGAGTGGCAAAAGTATGTGAACCGTTGCTTTCAGTATTTGTGTGACCCCTTGTGCAGCAACTGCAACTAAACGTTTCTGGTAACTGTTGATCAGTCCTGCACACTGGCTTGGACGAATTGTGGCCCATTCCTCAGTACAGAACAGCATCAACTCTAGGATGTTGGTGGGTTTCCAGGTACTTCCACAGCATTTCTATTGGATTAGGGTAAGGACATTGACTTGGCCATTCCAAACCATCAACTTTATTCTTCTTTACTCATTATTTAGTAGAACTTGTGTGCTTAGGGTCCTTGTGTTGCTGCATGACCCACTTGCAGTGCAGTGTTTTCCTTTCTTCAAACATAACACTTCTCATTTAAACCAAAATTTCTATATTGGTCTCATTCGTCCACAAAACACTTTTCCATTAGAATTCTGGCTTGTCTGCGTGATTGTTAGCAAACTGCAGAGGGGCAGCAATGTTCTTTTTGAAGAGCAGTGACTTTCTCCTTGCAACCCTGCCATGCACACTATGGTTGTTCAGTGTTCTCCTGAAGGGAGACTCATGAACATTAACATTAGCCAATGTGAAAGAGGCCCTTAGTTGCTAAGAAGTTACCCTGGGTTCCATTGTGACCTTGCAGACTATTATTCTTCCTAGTCTTACTCTTGCAGTGTTAATTGTTGGTTGACCACTTCTGGGGAGGGTAACAGTGGTCTTGATTTTCCTCTATTTGTACACAATCTGTCTGACTGTAGATTGGTGGATACATCAACACACACTATCAAGACAACAAAATTCCATCAAAACATCAATCAATGCCATCAAGACAACACCACACACCATCAAGACAACATTCCACAGCATCAAGACATCAACACACACCATCTAAACAACAAAAGACAAAACATCAGCAAAACAAAACCACTAGGACATCAATACACACCATCAAAACATCAACACCACACCATCAAAACAACACACTGTATATATTATATAGCCATCTCTGGGTGAAAATGACCTCTTAAAAATCTATTCAAAATCAGTTCTACGTCATTACAGATGCATGTGATCTTTCATGTACATGTGTTTGAGGTCAGCAGATGATGTACTTTGCATGTAGTTTCATAATCATGTATATTTCAGTAAACGTGGAAGAAATAGCGATGGGAAACCTGTAGCGTGGCGACTCTGCACTGGCAGCTTCCATCTTTCTTATGTGTTATTTTCCCCTCGAGACTGTAAAGGTCAGCAGTAGCGAGTGGTCAGAGTACTAAACTGCATGCTAACAACAGATTCAGAACTCCCAGCAGTTCTGGCAGGCAGAACAGCACATACCAGTGATGCACAACATCAGTACACACCATCAACACAACTTCACACACACCATCAATACAACATCAACGACATAAAATCAATACATCAACACACTCCACCAATACATAACGTCAACAAAGAGCAATGATACATAGCATCAACACGCACCATCAAGACAACACACAACATCAATACCTCAACACACACCATCAAGAAAACAACACACCATAAAGACATCAAAACACACTATCAAGATATAAACACACGCCACCAAGATATCAACACATGCCATCAAGATATCAACACACGCCATTAAAACAACATGCCATCAAAACAACATACCATCAAAACATCAACACACAGCATCAAGACATCAACACACAGCATCAAGACAACAACATACCATCAGGACATCAATACACACCATCAAAACAACAACACACAGCGTCAAGACATCAACACACCATCAAGACAACAACATACCATCAAGACATCAATACACACCATCAAAACAACAAAATCAACACACAGCAAAAACACACACACACACACACACCATCAATATAACATTAATATATGTGATGCAACATACAGTATCATTTCCATCAGTACAAATACAAAGGCCTTGTGTCTGTCAGTCATGGTGAAGTGGGTGTCTGCCAGGTCAGAGAAGTAGGTGTGTTTTGTGTCTGTCAGCTTGAAATAGGTGTGGCCTCTGTGTCTGAACAAGATCTTATCACAATAAGATCAAGCTAACAAAAAAAGCTCACAATCAAACTTTAGGAAATCTATACAAGCCATGAAAGGGTTAACTTTTCTCGATTTATAATTTTCTTCCCGCTTAACTCTCTCACCTGGAGGTAGCTGCTCACCAGAGAAAACTCATCATATATGTCACTGCTGTTTTGCTTTGTGCTTCTTGACGAGTGTCCCCTCATAGCGTTCTGCTGGAGACATACGAGCAACGCTGATCGACCTCTCAATCACACATCTCAGTCAACAGAGCGAGATAGAGAGGGAGAGAGAGGCGAGGGGAAAAATGAGCAAAATTAATTAAATAGCAGAGAGACAGAGGCTCGGGCCATAAAGGTCTGCTGTTAGCATTTTTCTAGCCCATTGATTCCTTGTTACACGGCCACATTATGGCTCCCAGAGTTGCCATAAATCAACTCGGAGCCCATTGTCCTTTTTTTCCCCGTGCACTCTCCCTAACGCCGATGCTGTTCTGCAGGGGGGAACATAATCTATTGTTGGAATTTAAGGTTTGAAAAAGTGTGTGACCTCGCCTAGAGGATACCGAAGTTTTGATGAGCACAGAGTGACCCGCGTCTGTCTCTCCACATGCCTGTGCAGATGGCAAATCGCACTCTGAGTTTATCGGTCTTGACCCAAATAACAGATAGAGCGTTCACTCAGCATCCACTTGCTTATCTGATGCTTTTGTTCCAGGCCAGATGCGCCTGAGGAGAAACCTGGGAAGGAGCTTTTAATTCTCCATATGTGGACGTTCATGTGTGTGGAAGTACAAAGAAAAGAACTGTACCACATTTCCTCACAAGTTCTAGGAAAGAGAAGATATTTAAAACATTTGAACATTCTTCAGAATAAAAGTCTTTTCAGCAGCAGTGTGAACAACTCAAGCAGTACAAATGACACACTGTGTTTCCTTGTCCTCAGAATCTAGGAAAACTACTTCTTAGAAATGAATCATGATAACTAGATTGAGCTACTTAAGGAAGTTGTCTGTTTCTAAGAAGCAAATTTAAAAGATGATCCACTTACTCAAATCTAGTCAATAAACGTTTGGTGTCTGATGTTTGTTTCCATACTTTTGCATAGCAGCTACAAAGCTAATGTAGCAACACATCCAGTTCTTCAGTGTCTACACTCTTAATGTAAATGTAGTTAAGACTTCTTAGCTTCATGAAATGGTTATACTTGGGACTGGGAAACACTCAGGGAAACACTTCTGACTAAAAAACTACTGAAAAGGACGTCATTATGGACAGGGAAATACTACTGATGGTTAAACACTACTGACCGGGAAACACTACTGATGGGAACACTACTGACCGGGAAACACTACTGATGGAAACATCATGGACAGAACAACACTTCTGTCTAGAAAAAACACTACTGGCAGGGAAACACTACTAAAAGGGAAACACTACTGGCAGGAAAAACACTACTGACATGGTAACATTACTGACAGGAAAACACTTCGACAGAGTAACACAATTGACACAAAAATGTTTCAGACAAGGTAACACTACCAAAAGGAAATAAACACTTCAGACAGGGTAACACTAATGACAGGAAAAATGTCTGGGTTATGCATGTAACCCTGTTCCCTGAGAAGGGAACGAGACGTTGCATTTAGCATAACACTATGGGAGCGCCTCTTGTAAAATCATGCCTATTTATAGGCCTGCCATGATCAGGTGACGTGACAATTAAGCACGTCACATGTTATGAATATGGCACCTGTGAACCGCGCCATCAGCCTCTAATATCTGAAGCGAAGACGCAATGCACAGGCCTGCCCTGGTATGACAAAGCTACGCAACGTTTCGTTCCATTCTCAGGGAACAGGGTTACATGCGTAACCCAGATGTTCCTTTTCAAAGGGAACTTTGACATTGCATTTAGCATAATACTATGGGAACGAAAATACCCACTCCGTCATACCGAGGTTACAGCCTGTTCAAAAAGACCCAAGCCCGAGGGTCACTGCAAGACACTCGAGCCCGGGGTGGAATGAACATCCAGGCTGTAATAATGAATGAATGTGTGTGGCGTAGACCACCCTGCAGCAGCACACACATCCTGTAAGGATACCCCTTTGGACAAAGCCTTCGCGGAGGCGACTGCCCTAGTGGAATGAGCCCTTATGCCCAGAGGCGTAGCGAGACCACGCACCTCATAAGCAATCGACATTGCTTCCACTATCCAATTAGAGATGCGCTGCTTTGACACAGCATCACCTCTACTGTCGCCGCCAAAGCAGACCAGCGGCTGCTCCGACTTACGCCACTGGCCGGAGCGGTGGAAGTAAGTACAGAGAGTCCTTACTGGACACACCAGGTGCATTCTCTCTTGTTCCGGTGTGGGGAATGGAGGAGGGCAGAAAGCCTGCAACACCACAGGGTAGGCAGCTGATGTAGGCACCTTAGGAATATAATCCGGCATAGGATACAGGAAGGCCTTGGCTAATCCAGGGGCAAAGTCAAGGCAGGAAGGGGCAACAGAGAGAGCTTGTAGATCTCCTACTTGCTTGAGAGATGTCAGGGCCATCAGAAGAGCTACATTTAGAGTCAGAAGCTTCTCAAAGGCTGACTCTAAGGGCTCAAATAGGGTCCCTGACAGACCTTCCAGGACCACAGAAAGGTTCCAGGAAGGTATGTGCGGCCTGCAGATGGGCCTCAGCTGCCTGATACCACGCATGAATCTCGATGTTAGAGGATGTTGCCCCACAGTGGCTCCATCAACAGGGGCGAAATGGCAGCCACGTAAACCATGATTGTAAAAGGAGCCCTCCCCACTGAGAAATGTCCTTGTAAGAACTCCAGGACTGTAGCTATTGTGCAGTTCAATGGGTCTAGCTGACGTTCCTCGCACCACAAGACAAAAAGCTGCCACTTGAGTGCATACAATTTCCTTGTGGATGGTACTCTACCATTTAACATGGTCTCTACAATCTCAGTTGTGAGACCAGAATCTATGAACTGGTGCCCCTCAGGGGCCAGACCCACAGTTTCCATAGTTCTGGCCAAGGGTGATAAATCAGCCCTCCGGCTTGAGACAGTAGATCCACTCTAAGGGCTCAAATGGGGCACCTGACAGACCTTCCAGGACCACAGAAGGTCCCAGGAAGGTATGCGCGGCCTGCAGATGGGCCTCAGCCGCCTGACACTACGCATAAACCTCGAAGTTAGAGGATGTTGCCCCACAGAGGCTCCATCAACAGGGGCGAAATGGCGGCCACATAAACCCTGATTGTAGAAGGAGCCCACCCCGCTGAGAAATGTTCTTGTAAGAACTCCAGGACTGTAGCTATTGTGCAGTTCAGTGGGTCTAGGAGTACCATCTCGCAGGGATATTATCTGTCAGAACCGTATTCGAGTTGGCTAATAAGGTGCTACTAGCAGCAGACATAGACTGTCTTCGTGAAATCTTGCTAGAACTTGTGGGAGCAGAGCGATGGGGGGAACAGTGTACAGATGTGACCCCGGCGACATGTGCAACATGGCGTCCAGCCCTAATTGTGCGGGAGGAGTGAGTGCGAACTACAGCGGGCCGTGTGTTGTCTCCTCGGAGGCGAACACATGCAATCCCGCTTGGCCAAACCTCACCATATGGACTCCACCACATGTGGATGGAGCCACCCTGCTCCAGATGAGGGCAGCACCAGAGACCGTGAGCTGGACAGCTGTCTAAGACCGTGCTCCAGCCCATGAGGGAGGTGTCTGTCATTACCGTCTTGTGCTAAGGAGACACCCCTAGAGTGTGACCCAAGGCTAGAAACCGGGGACACTCAAATTCTCAGAGCAAGTAGGCATCGCTGCGTGACACTGATTATTCTTCGATGTTTCGTCCTTGGACGAAACCCCCAACTTCTCAGCCACCACTGAACGCTCTCCTGTGCAATAGGCCCATAAGCGCCAATAGTCTCCCAAGATCCAGCTTTATCTTGCTCAGTGTTGATAGGATTGACCCTACGCATGTTGGGGATAGAAACGCCCTCATCGTGGTAGAATCCTTATAACCCCTAGAAAAGTTGTCCACTGCACTGGGGAAAGCATACTTTTCTAAGATTCAACCTGAGCCCCAAGCTCTTCATGTGGGCGAGAACAACATCTTGATGTTGAACCGCCAGTTCCCTGGATCGTGCTAGAATTAACCAGTCGTCCATGTAGTTTAGTACACGGATGCCCTGGAGTCACAATGGAGCCAGAGTGACATCCATGCACTTTGTGAAGGTGTGAGGGGATAACGCTAGTGATATTTCTATGTGGAAATATGCACCTTTTAGATCTATTGTCACAAACCAGTCCTCAAACTGAATCTGTGGAACGATAAGTTTGGGCGTCAGCATCTTGAACCTGTATGTCCGAAGAGTACAGTTCAGATGACGCAGAACTAAATTTGGCCACATACTCCTATTTTTTTGCGGAGCAGGAAATAACAGCTGTAAAAACCTCCCTCCCTCAGGGAACGAGGTACATGTTCTATGGCCCCTTTGTCCAAGAGGGATCTTACTTCCTGCGATAACGTCGGACTCTGGTCTGTGCTGACTACTGTGGTGAGCACACCTCTGATCTGGGGGGGTCGAGCTATAAACTGGACCCGGTAACCATGGAGACACATTTGGCAGTAGTTTCCACACTGCCAGATGGTCTTTTAGTGACGTTAACTATTCCACATTCTATTGGAGGGAAAGCATCAGATTTTTGTTGCCCTGTGACAGCTCGCTGACCAGAGAACACTGAAAACTTGGGGACCGCCTTGGCTAGGGGAGGCCCTACAGTAGCACTGGGGGCTACATGCCCTAACAACCTCATGTCCCCTGATACGTCCCTCCACGGCCCCTCAGGACCGCTCTTTTTTGCCTGCTTGGCCTTTATGTCCATTCTCAGATCAGGCCTAGTAGCAGGCCGCGACTGTGGCCGCCCGGTTCCCTTGGCTGTCTGCGGGGGTTGGCGGGCTGCTATACTCGCCTTCTCGGTCTCCCTCGCACTAGTGCTGGCCCAGGCTCCACTCGTGGATGCCCGGGTGAGCTCGAGACAACAGGGAAGGAACTGGCTGAATGCCGCCATATGTCAAGCTCACTCAGCAGGCCTGCTTGTTAGGCCTGCAACACTGTCATTGTCTGCAGTGACCCTACTGTAGGGGTGTCCAATCTTATCCGGAAAGGGCCGGTGTGGGTGCAGGTTTTCATTCCAACCAAGCAGGAGCCACACCTGATTCCACCTGTTTAATCAGTTGATCTTGGCTTTCAGTAGACTCAGGTGTGGCTTCTGCTTGGTTGGAATGAAAACCTGCACCCACACCGGCCCTTTCCGGATAAGATTGGATACCCCTGCCCTACTGCATAGGCCTTGCCCACCCATGCCACGGTGGCCTTACACGGTGGTTTGGATGGCAAAGCCAGCCCCCCTAATTACCTGCCGTCGATCGAGAGAGGTAGCTCGCAAACACCTCCTCCACCTTCAGCATAGCTAAATAGCCATGCCGTTCATTCCCCACAGTGGCCGAATAATCCATCATCGTGGGGTTATAAATACGGCTTATGCATGGTTTTCCTCCAAGCCTGATATTTTGTCATGCACTTCTGGGAGAAAGGGGAGTTTCTGCAGTGTAAGAGATTTACTTTCACTGGGGAGAAAAAGGCTCATCCAGCCTTAGTAATCATTTCAAGCAGCTCTTTATATGCTGCTCTCAGTTTTTAGCACATCCTTCTGTCTCCTCGAAGTCAGAGAGGAATTATTACTATTATTTGTGTGTGTGTGTGTTTTTTCCTTTGGCTTTCCATAGCGGAAGGAGGAGTCGCGACGCGAGCTCCAAAATCCAGCGGAGAGCCGAACCCGGAAGACAGAGCAAGAGATAGAGCAGCGCTCGTCTCCGGCTCCTCTTCCGGATCCATAAGAGATCCCCCGAACCTGAGACGGCTAGCTGCCTCGGCAGCGGCTGGCCCAAATCCACGAGGCTCCGAAACCCAACTTCTCGGCTTCCGAGAAGAGCGCGAGTCGCGAGTCGAGCTGCTTAATGTAGGCGTTACCATGCGCAGCCTCTCGAGGCTGCCATCGCATGCTACACTCCTAAACACTTCACCCAGAAAGTGTGCACTATTCCCCGTGATGAAACGGGAGCAAGCCGTAACACACTTCCTGAATTCTCTCACTCATATTTTTTCTCACACTCATTCCTTTTTTTTCTTCTCTTTTTTTTAAAGGGATAGTAAAGTTCTGAGATTTTGAGAAAAGATAGCGAGGAAATGAAGCGTCTTTTTATTTCTGTACACAAACAACTGACATGCAGTCTTTCGCTGAAGATAATAAAGGCTGATGGCACGGTTCACAGGTGCCATATTTATATCACGCGATGCCCTTAATTGCCACGTCACCTGATCATGGCAGGCCTATAAATAAGCATGATTTTACACAAGCTTCACATACCGGTCACATGCGAGAGGCGCTCCCATAGTGTTATGCTAAACGCAACGTCGAAGTTCCCTTTGAAAGGGAACTACAGACAGGGTAACACTACTGACAGGAAAAACACTTCAGACAGGGTAACATTACTGACAGGAAAAACACTACGGACAGGAAAACACTGCTGTCATGGTAACACTTCTGTTGTGTTTCCAACTTTCTGATGGAAACACCACTGACTGAGAAAACCAAAAGTTTTAACACCCTATAATTTAGCATTTTTCTTGAAATGACTTCATTTTAAATATCCTTAAATATTCAGTGTATTTAAAAATGTTAGAAATTACTTTTAACTACATCTAAACTCCTTAGCACTCTAATTAGGCACTTTAGGCACACCATACGTTATACTGCGGTTTCACAGTTAATACTTATATACTTAAATAGCTAATAGATAAAGGATTTTATCTACAACTTTACCTTTTAATTAAGCACTAATTTAGAGTCACATTAGCATCTGAGAGCGAAACATAAGATACTCCAGGGGTGCAAAACCGTGGCATGTAAGAGTATGCTTATCATCTTGACTCACTGATTAGGGTGAAAATTATGTGGATTGAAAAATTTATTTATTTATTTATTTTAGTTAAAAAAAATGCCTTCAGTTGTTTGCCATAAAAGAGACTTCTTTTCACCACCACACAGAAAAGAAGAACGAGTGCAACCCCCCATGACACTGAACACCCATGACAAAAACCAGCACTCCCCTCCGGAAAAGCAGCACTTAATCGACGGTCGTCTCGCCGTCTCTCCTCCCCAGGGCCACCTGTGTATATAGGGCTTCTCAGTAATGGCCTTTTCACCAGAGCTGCTCCCGACTTCCTCTGGGCTTCTTCACCCTGCTCTCACTCTCTCTCTCTCTCTCTCTCTCTCTCTCTTTCGATCCTGAATGATTTAATTTCCGGCTTCCTGATGACCCAGTGAGCCTTACATTCACTCAGCATGGTGGTAACGCTTGTCTATAAACCGCTCACAGATGCAGCACCACAAATATTGCTCAATTAGCACACAGCTACTGTACAAATATAGATAGATTTTGAAAAAAAAAACAAACAAAAAAAACTTTAGCTGTTAAAGGTTAGCTGGTATCTGTACGTAATTCTTTCTTTCACCTCAGACTTTTGATTTTTATATCCTACATTTCGAAGAAAAAATGTTGTTATAGCCGTATTTGCTATTTTATATGCAAAATTGAAATTTAAGGTTTTTTGTATGACAATGAACAATTATGATTTATTATTTAGCATTATATCACGTTTTGTTGTATTTAACGGTGTGTCTTCTCTGAGGTCATAGGTAACGGGTAATAGGGGAAAGGTATATGTGACATAGGTTATCCTTGTGGGGGGCCGGCAGAAATGGGGAGCTGGGAAACACACCTTTTTTGACCACGCTCTTGCTCGCCAATTCAGAATAAGTAGTTTATGTTAAGTTTAATGTCAAGGTTTAATTATCAACAACTTTTAATTAATCTTTTTGTTTCTGTAAAGAAAAAATAAATAATTTCATATCAACGGTATGCAAGGAGTGTGCGTTAATCCAGCCAGGCTTCTAAGTTTCTCCGGCATGGAACAAATGGTCAACACAAATGTCTACTTTTGATGTCAAGAGATATTCTGATAACTTCAAATCCATACTTTCCTGCAATACAGCTTTGTGTACAGCTAACTATTAGCATTCAGAGAGAGTTGTTGTTGTTATTATTATCATGCTAGCTAATATATGAGAGATTAGGAAATAAAGCTGTTGCTAGTTAGCTTTAGCTAATCTTGGTTTCTTGGTGAAAGAGGCACTAATTTACAACCAGGAACTAAAATCAGTGTGATTTAAAATTGAGATACATATCTTTTTCTTTAGTGAACCTTTTTTTGTTGCTGTTGTACTACTTTCTGCATCACTACATTTGTCTCTAATCAAGTGACACATCATGAATGTTAGCTATTAGCATTCAGAGAGAGTTGTTTTTATTAGTACTGTATGCTAGCTAACATTTGAGAGATTTGGAATAAAGCTGTTGCTAGTTAGCTTTAGCTAATCTTGGTTCCTTGGTGAAAGAGGCGCTAATTTACTAAAATCAGTGTGATTTGAAATCGAGGTAGACGTCCTTTTCTTTCGTGAAGCTTTCTTCTACTTTTATGTCTGTATGCTGAGCTACTTTTCCACTTTTTCTACCTGAAGCTCTTCTTCAATTAATTTAGTATGTATTTGGAAGAATCATTGCATTTTTACTGTAGGAAAGAATCTGGATTTGTTAACATTTCTGGGAAAAGCTTCTTAACAAGGTGCAGGACTGGACAATGTGCAGGTCACATTAATAGGAACATCTGTACACATGCACATTCATACCAAGGGCAGCGATCACATCTTTTCCACGTTCTGATGTTTAATGTGAACATTGCATGGCTAATTAGATAATATGCATGAAGAAACAGATATAGTAGTGTCCCTAATAAAGTGGATGGTTAGCGTATATACAAATACTTTGTTAATTATTCTTAAAATGGCCACATTGTACAATTTTTCTTTAATTTTCTTTTCTTTCCCCCTCAGTTGAAGTTGTTTCATTGTAGTTCTTGTCTTTTTCCCCCTTCTACGGTTTGTTATTGTTTCTTCTTCTTCTTCTTCTTCTTCTTCTTCTTCTTCTTCTTCTTTCTGTCTTCTGTTGCAGTTTCCACGTTGAATTCCTTCAATCCGGTTTCATTCCTGATGTAAATGTTGCACTTGTCAATATTGCTCTTCATACTAGTTCATGCCAATGCTTTAACAGCTGTGCACTGTTAAAAAATTCAGCTGAATGATCCGTGACTGTATTCAGCTGCAGCTGGAAATGAAGCCTTTGGAGGGATTGAGACGGATGTTAAAACCATCTGCCCATTTCTGCTGACACTCTGACTCTGTGTTTGTGTGTGAGAGTGTGAGTGAGTGAGAGAGAGATTGTGTGTGACGATAGAACGCAATGATGCTGCTGCTACACAAATGGCAAGACACAAACCCGTCTCAGATGGAGGCTGTTTGTGATTTTAGACGTGGAAACATCACATATTGTCTCTCAGTGCATTATTACAGCACTTATGCAAACAAAACAAAGTAGTAACTCTTGATTCTTTTAGTTTTTTTCTTGGCTGCTGCTGTGCTTTGGGATGGCCCTGGATCTCACCTGCATTCCCAGTCCTGCCTCACATCGGAGGAATTTCAATCGAGAACGCAGCAGGACATCTGCCTCATTTAGCAGCAGGAGGCTTTATGAACCGAGGGGAGTAAAGGACAGAAGGTTAACTGAGAAATTCACTGGCTATTGCTTTTGGTTCCTTTTTTTTTTTTTTTTTTTTTTTTAATAGAGCCTTCTTTTTTATTTATTTAAACCCTCATGTTCTGTTCACTACTTGGCAAAGTTGTATCTTACTGACTCGGATTTTCTTATAGAAATACAATTGTGTAAGGAAGGAATAACACTTCAGGGTGTGCTGTTATAGGAAAGTAATTACTGTTACCACTGCAAAAGTTCTCTCTTGAAGTACAAAAACAAATAAACAAACAAAAAGAAACACCTTGTCATGTTACCGAAAGTCCTGAAAATTTGACTTTGACAAATCACTGACACTGGAGACTCCTTCCTTAACTGTTAAATAAAAATCTTACTGAAAACCTCACCACATCAACAATTACACACCACATTTTAATCTGTTTGTGACACGTCCTTGCATAAGTGGTTACTATAGAATCAATTTTAGTGTTTAAATTTTTTTATATTGTATTACGGGTAATTTGATGATGTGGCTGCATGGTTAAAAGCAGAGGTAGTGTCTAATGCATTCAGGGCAAAGCTCCATGCCTTTCAGGCGCTCCTGGCTGAGCGTGCTTTGTCAGCGCTTTGTAATCAAATCCAATCTGTTATTAAAAGATGCTGTTGACACTTGACTCCATCAAAGAGAAAACAAAAAGTTGGCGTAATGCAATTGGGAGTGGGTCGGGGTCAGGGTCAGGGCCGGAGCTCTGTAGGGAATTTCATACTGCATCCTCAGCGTTAACGCCTCAACAAAACGTTTTCTCTGAGTTCATGACCGAGTGTTTTTTTCCCTTCTTCCTTTTTTTCAGGGGAGGGGGGTAAATAGCTTTTTCATTTCACACCAGAAATTGCTTCTCGTCCATTAGGTTTGAATAGGCACTAACGGCCGCTTGGTGGTGTATGATCGGGGAAAAATGGGGAAGCTTTATGGACTGGAGTGTGAAATGATCACGCAGTCACAATTACCTAGCTTTTTAACATGGTTTATGACTCAAAGTGAAATGATCACATTGTAATAAACATGTAACATTTTACCATAGTTTGTCATTCCTTAAAAAAAGAGAAGTAAAAATAGTCCTTAATTAGGGTGAAAATGGGGGTGAAAATGAGTTCTTAGAAAGACTGTGAAATTATTACATTATCATAATTACCAAACTTTTTGTCATGCAGTTACTAAGCGTGACTTCTCCATGTTTTTTCGCTCAGCTTTTTGGGAATTTTGGGATTTCTTTTCTTCCCTAAAAAAAAGGAAACGGGATTCTGTATTTCACGAGTACACAAATGTCACCTACCTTGTCGACGACAGCGTCCCTGTGAATGAAAGAGATTGTAAAGTGTGTTAAATATTCCAAATTATATCACAGCTTTGTTGAATTCTCGATTCCGATTGGACAGAAGGTATTGATTAAACAGAAACTTGCCTCACAGGCAGACAAACGCTCCACATAATCTAAGGCTAATAATTAAAAGATTAAAAAACATGCTATATAATAATTGATTATTTTATGTTGATGTTTATTAATTAAGATTAATGGAAGGAGTCTCCAGTGTCAGCGCTGTAACAGTTAGTAAGTTTCCCACCATGGTATAGTCTTCGGTTTGTCCATGTTCCCGGTAACATTACTAGCTGGTGTTTTTTTTTTTTTTGTCTTATTAACTTTAAGAAAGGAAAAAAAGAAAGGAAGATGACAGAATGATTGTTTATAGTGACTTAAATGTAAGGGGAAAAAAACAGGGACTAAATTATTAACATTAGTTGTAGCTACAAATGGATTAAAAAGTGTGATGTGTCGTTCATTAGTAATTTTTTTTTTTTTTTTACAAATGTGTTGATTATTTTCCTATAACAGCATGTTTTCCTCATTCCTTCTCATTGTGTTGTTTCTTGATTCTTTCAGTCACCCAGTGGAATGAGTGTGTGTGCGCGTTATTCGAGAATTCACACCTCCAAAGTTGTGAACTGATGCACGTTGAACGGCCTTGTTCTTCTACGCGCATGACCAGATATAGAACAGCAGTCATGTTTACCGTCCACACAGAGAGACACGACCTTTCGGAAACCGCCGTATCGACAGACTTGATCGGCAGTTCCATAACTCAAAAGCCCTTGAAAGAAAAGAGAGGAGTCCTCTCAGAGCATTGATCTCTCAAGAAAACCTGGAGATGATTTTTTTTTGGGGGGGGGAGAGGCACCAATTTCATGCTTGCATCACAATGCGGTGACAAAATCGTGTGGCATGGTATTCATCAAAAAGAAAAGAAAAAAAAGGTGGAATTGTGTGTAAAAGAGAAGAATAATCCAAAGATTCATTTTAGAATGTTAAAAAAAGAAGTAAAATAATCGAAATGGTGTGATGGTGACACGTGGGCCGCTATTTAAAATCAGCACCCGTTGCTCAGCACCCACGTCTTTCACTTTTTCATTCCCAACACGGCACCGCCTTAAAGGGACCAAATTGGGAGGAAAATCAATATGATAAACTGCTACTTGTTTTGTTCCCAAATTGTTTCGGTTTGGAAATCGATGAAAGAGCCGGGGTCATTCGTCAGAGTATGAGGACATGAGGTGGGGGGAGGGGGAAGTGTGTGTGTTTGTGTGTATACGTAGGGGTATGGGGGGGTCTCATGAGGTAATATTAAAGTTTCAGCAAGTTCTTAGAAGAAACGTGAAATTGAAACTGAAAATGGAGGTTATGTCGTGGGAGGTGGGAGACGTGAGGCGGAGAGAGACCGGGAAGGTTTTGACGGAGAGGCACAGAAAGAATGAGGCTAGTGGAAAATAGAAGGAACTGATGGATGGGAGGAGGAGAGCAGGTTTATCAGTGGCTGACAGACACAATAAAAAATAACCTTCGCTGTACGGACGCTGCCCAAATTAATATGGAGCAGCCAGGCACGGAGCCATTAGGCACACATTGACAGCATCATTAAGTCAGTGGCCAGATTATGCTTGGTTACTGATGACACGTGGGACCGAGCGTGTTTGTTGCTTGACCTCTGAAAAAAAAAACACCAGAAAACCCAACCCGGGACCCCACGATGACAGGTGACCCCCACCAGTTCCGTCTCATGTTCACGAAATGGTGTCGATCAATTCATAGTCTGGCATGCACCCGTTACCGTGTCGTTTATCATCCCATTTTTTCGTGTATTTTTGGAGCTGGATCTCCTCAATCAGGGCAGAAGATCGGGAAGCACACGAAGACGAGGTGTCGCTTTATCATTCTCTCTTCTCAGGGTGTACAAAGGAGGCTGCCGGAATTAGCCGATTTGTCAGCCTGAGACCCAAATCCCAGCACTCATTAGCAAATCGAACCTGTTTGTTTGGTTCAAGTTTTATTTTTTGCTCTAAGCAATTAATGCTCTTTGGTTTAATTGGGACTTGGAGGATTTTAGTCATGTGCTGTGAAATCCAATGGTCTAATTTTGGAGCTATCATGTTAGATCAGGGTTCCAGAGATCAAGCATGAGCTCGAGTTACTGTCTGTGCGGATCTTCCCAGTTTATTAGCTTTTTCCAAAAACATATTTCTGAACATGCCCTCTGTCTAGACACCTTTCCCATGGTGGATAGCAATCATTTACATCTTCAGAAAACTTAAGCCTATCACCAATTATTAATTTTTTAACAACAACAAAATAATAATAATAATAATAATAATAATAATAATAATAATAACAACAACAACAACAATAATAATAATTATTATTATTATTATTATTTGGGGCATGGTGGCTTAGTGGTTAGCATGTTTGCCTCGCACCTCCAGGTTTGGGGGTTCTATTCCCACCTCCACCCTGTGTGCGCGGAGCTTGCATGTTCTCCCCTTGCTTGGGGGGTTTCCTCCGGGTACTCGGGTTTCCTCACCCAGTCCAAGGACATGCGTCGTAGGCTGATTGGCATTTCCAAATTGTCCTTAGTGTGTGAATGGGTGTGTGAGTATGTTTGCGAATGTGTCCTGCGATGGACTGGCACCCCATCCAGGGTGTCCCCTGCCTCGTTCCACAACCCTATGTAGGATAAACAGTGCAGAAAATGGTTGGCTGGATAGATTATTATTATTATTATTATTATTATTAAATGAAGTAGTTGTTACACACAAATTAACACTGAAAAGTAAGACATTTTAAGACATTCTCATGTTCCAGTTCACTGTAGTTTAGTTTGGTAAGGTAACCTTCCAGAGAAGAGCAGAGAACAAAGTAAAGCAAATCAGAGTTTTAACCTCTGGATCCTGTCCGCGTGTGACAAAATTAATTTTCTTGCTCTGCAGACTTCCAGATATTAGATGGCGCAAGTCGGGATGGGGTGCACGGAATTAGATGAACTTCAGACAGGTGAGTATATTGAGGCAAAATTGACTATTTACACCTTTTAATAGACTTTATTAAAAAAGAGATCTTTGCATAGCTACTGAGAAGCTTCATCTCTTCACTGTGTGGACTCTAGTAGAAATAGTAAAGGTCACAGAGGATTGTAGTCATCCTAGAGCATCAGAGCTTCAGTTCTATTAGTCGCTGCTAATGTACAGTAAAAAAGAAATGTGACAAGAAAGGTTAAATATCACACAAGGTTCTGTATGCATAATATAAGGTTTGTATTAAGTTATACAGAACATGTTTCACTTCATCCCTTTTGATGAAATCATTTTGTCGCTCCTCTTCAAGATGTTCAATAACAGTATTTAATGGAAATGTACAATGTTTCACACGTTCTTTAAAATTTTGCGAATCCTGACAAACAGACGAAGTGCTCTGCCTCACCACTGGTGGTTTCATAAGTGACTAGTCACGGCACTTTTTAATCGCACTTGTTTTGCTTTTTTTTCCAGAGTGAAGAGAGATAAATTCATATTCAAGTCATTTTTAGTCAAGAGTTGTTTTTCTTAACAGATGTTCACGGCAGCAGCGGCTAGCTGTCAGCGCAGTGAGGTTTTTTTTTCCCTGCTTTTCTCTCGCTGTTCAGTTAAAGGTGTAATAAGCAGGATTTTTTACCTCATGGCTGTCAGTCACACTTCTTGCTTAGAGCAGGCCAAAGTGGCGCATCATAAAAGATGCAGCTAGGTAAGACCGTAAAACTGTCAGTTATGAAAATGAGATTATATTTCCTTTACTGTTGGGGTGTTAGCACTACTGTTCAAATAGTAGTAAACTTTTGATGAGTTTTAACATCTCATGAATGGCGTGGTTTGTCTGATTTCAAACGAATCATACAGTAGAAAGTCATAAGAACAGATACAAGCACTAGCTCCACCCACAGCCCCAACTCTACCCTTCATAACTGTTCATACAAATAAAAGTTACGTATACAGATATTTTTAACAATGTATATTTTTACCCCTCTGTTTAAAAAAGAAACAATTCCGTTCACATAACATGTTGGTCCCAGTTTGAGTATTTCAGAAACTGCTGATATCCTGATATTTTCATGCGCAACAGTTTCTAAACAGAATGGTGTGACAAAACATCCAGTTCTGAAGGTGAGAGAGCTCAGAGGAGAATGGCCAGACTGGTTCGAGTTGAAAGGAAGGCTACAGTAATTCAAATACTCTTTACAACCCTGGTGAGGAGAAAAGCATCTCAGAAGTCAAATATTAAGGTGGAGGGGATACAACTGCAAGTGCCCACATCGGATTCCAGTCCTGTCAACCAGGAACAGGAATCTGAAGCTGAGCACAGGCTCATCAACACAACTGACAGTTGAATATTCCCCACCATTTATCATAATAAAATTTGGTTCACTGTTTAAAAAATTGTGAAAATATCTGCATCTGTTGTAGTTCTTACTTTCTCCCAGCTGAATAATGCAACACAACAGATTCTGCAGGAAGCACACCTAAAACGTAAAGCCTAAATCCTGGATCATTGACATGATCTGTTGGATCTTCAGGTATTTGTTCCAAACATGCGCCACAACACCTGAATTCCCTAATTACATTCCCTACATTGTTAAGATCTGTTTAGTGTAATCAGAAGGCATCATGCAGGGACGCAACAAATACCCACAGCCATGTACGGATCAAACCAAGCACCCTTGCCAGGTTTACGCTGACTCCACGAAGCAGGCTGATAAATAAATGAATAAAGTGCACGCAGTGTAGTGAACGGTAAGGCAACGTTAGCATAAACAAGACACACTGTGCGAATTTGAATGAGGCTGGAAGTCAAGTCCTGGGGAAAAAAAACAGCTTTGATGTAAAGCAATGGCCGAGGCACTGGAGACGGACAGGTAGGCAGCCGAGGGATCAAAGTCAACAACAAACACTTCTCGCCTCTCAATATTTCATAAGGCACATGACCACTAGAGCCACAGGGCCTCCTGAACACCACCTCTTGATCGATGTGTGTTGATTAGCTCGCAGTCTGTTTTTAGTGTAAGCCCAGAGTGCCTGAAGTGCTTCTTATCTCTCACACATCTCACTCTGCTGTCTTCCTGAAGCTGGCAGGGTGCTCTTGTCTTCACATTTTCGCGAAAAAGGATGCACGGAATACGAACCTAACAATACAAAGACCTGCTTTCATTTTTGTCTCAAGAGCAGAGTGATATCTACACTAGGAGACATAACTAACACTGACTGTGATGAAATCATATCGCCATCCCACCCTCCCTCCATCCCTCACTCCCTTCCCTCGTTCATGAACTCATTTTCCCCACTAAACCACAGACACACTTTTTGTGTGTGATTTGAAGCGATATCAAGATATATGGTCAGATGACTGACAAATATCACCTTCGCTCCATTTTTTGACGCTTACAATGCTAGACACATGTTACAAAACCAAATGTTTTCATTTTAATTTGAAATGAGTGCCATCACTGGTGGAGCCATCTGTATGTAGTGTTTAGGAGTGTTTACTGCACGAGTTCTCAACCTTTTCTGACCAGTAATCACATTTTAAGGGCTTAAAATTTACACTACCCCCAGCACCCTATTTCAAATGTTACATTTAACCAAGATTTGATTTGATTTGGACACAAGAGCACTGAACTCTGCCTCCCATAAATGAGTACTAGCAAATGGGATTGTTGGTTTAGTTTATGTACTGAATTTAACATATTTCATGAGTGTAAAGCCTATTTTATACCAAAAGAATCACAGTCTGCACACAACAGGGTGTGGAGCATCGTTTCTATGCTTTCTTTGACTGGTTTACTGAATATATTGAACCTGAGCTCTGTCAGGTAAAAATGCAGGCAGCAGCGGTATGTTAAAATATGGACTTATTATCTCAATTCTAACTTATATCAAGATTTTGACTTATTATCTCAATGTTTTTTATATTATTTCAGAATTCCAAATTAGTATCTCAAATTTTTTTACTTATCTCAAGATATTAACTTAAAAGTCTGACTTATTATCCCAAAATATTGACTTGTGTACAAATGGAGGAAATTTAAGACCATTGGTACCCTCCCGGGGCACATGCTGGCTTAGTGGTTAGCACGTTCGCCAGGGTCTGGGGTTCGATTCCTGCCGGGCCCATGTGTGTGTGGAGTTTGTATGTTCTCCCCGCGGGGGTTTCCTCCGGGTGCTCTGGTCCCCCAGTCCAAAGACATGCATGGTAGGCTGATTGGTGTGTCTAAAGTGTCCGTAGTGTATGAATGGGTGTGTGAGTGTGTATGTGATTGTGCCCTGCGATGGACTGGCACCCTGTCCAGGGTGTACCCCGCCTTGTGCCCGATGCCCTGAAAAGGAGTAAGCGGTTGAAGATGGATGGATTGATGGATGGATGGTACCCTCCCCCCATGAGTGGCTGACCAACAAAGATCACTCCAAGAGCAAGACGTGTAACAGTCTGTGATGTCACAAAGGAACCCAGGGTAACCTCTAATCAACTGAAGGACTCTCTCACATTGGCTAATGTTAATGTTCATGAGTCCACCATCAGGAGAACACTGAACAACAATGGTGTGCATGGCAGAATTGCAAGGAGAAAAAGATGGAGAAAAAAAGGAGTGCTCTCCAAAAAGACCACTGTTGCCTATCTGCATTTGCTAAAGATCACGTGGGCAAGCCAGAAGCCTATTGGAAAACTGTTTTATGGATGGATGAGCCTAAAATAGTATTTTTCATTAATGTTTTGGAATGGCCAAGTCAAAGTCCTGAACTTTATCCAATATAAATGTTGTGGAAGGACCTGAAGCAAGCAGTTCTTGTGAGGAAACCCACCAACATCCCAGAGTTGAAGCTGTTCTGTACTGAGGAATGGGCTAAAGTTCCTCCAAGCCGATGTGCAAGACTGATCAGCTGTTACATGCAGTTATTGCTGCACAAGGGGGTTACATCAGATACTGAAAGCAAAGGTTCACATACTTTTTCCACTCACACATATGTAATATTGGATCATTTTTCCTTAATAAATAAATGACCAAGTATCATATTTTTTGTCTCATTTGTTTAATAGGGTTCTCTTGATCTACTTTTAGGATTTCTGGTGTTTTAGGTCAAATCTATGCAGAAAATTTTAAAATTCTAAAGGGTTCACAAACTGTCAAGCATCACTGTATCTGTAAATATTATAAACATGCATTGCCACTGTATATGCTCATATCCAGTTTGTTAATCTAATAAGATTTTTTTTTACTTCCATGCTCTGTGACAATTAGAACTTTCATGAAGTTCACAATGATGTTAACCAGTGCCATAGTGCATGCAGTTACAGAAAGCTACAGACTGAAACATCTCTCATGTGCTGTTTAGATTACAGATACACACTGCAGAATATAGCATGAACGTGATAAAAATTCCATAGAACATGTTTTTTTTTGCACAGAGCTACGTTAAAAATAACGTTTAGTAAAACAACATTTGCAACTCCACCTGCATCTAAGATGACCCCACATGACTCTAAGGTTGAGAACCTATGGTTTACTGCATTTACCACATACAGCCACATACTAGTGAAATTCGAAGAAGCTGTAAGAGCTGTCTTTTTTTTCTTTCCTCAGCCTCCTTCTTTTTCCCTGCGGAAAAGCAGAAAGCACTTTGTGGCTGACCTTTCCCGGCGTGCGGTGGCTGAAATTGGATGATTGCTTGCTGTGTTAGTGGACAGGTGACAGGTGGCGGTACCTTCGAGCTCGGAGGCTGGAAAGCTTTCCAATCCAGTCTCGGCCTCCCGCTGCGATCAAAAAGCTTTCTGAAGCCGTAGGGCAACGTAATCATATATTTATACCATTATTTTGCCGTGCGCACTTGTGCAATTCTCACCACGGTTTTGATCGGTGTGAAAGCAGAGAGAACAGGTACATTGTGGGAGATGCGTGTGTTTGGTCTCTATTTCTGGGATCGTACATAGAGATGTATGAATAGACAAGATGTTTTAGAGCAGCAAACACTTTTGTCACACTTGCACACACACTTTTCCCAGAAGCCTGTGTGTTTTGCTAGTGTCACATCATTAGAAGCAGAGCATCTTCACGGATGTTTTGCTAAATAATTGGGTCCTCTGCTCCACCTTACCACTGATGGCAGAAGGCCAGTGTTAGCTCAATCTGTCTGACGCCTGGGCCAATATTATTTTCCCCTAAGTTACAGAGCTTGGCAAAGGTACCTTAGAAAAGCCTCATGCTGCCAAACAATATCAGAAACAGCTGCTGGTGAAACCCATGCGCTCTAAACAAGACATTTCAGATTATCAATTAGGAAGGGTGAATTAATGGGAATTCCCTTTGTGTTCCAGAGAGCATTAAGGTTTCTTTTGTTATTGAGCAAAGAAGAATAAAACTTTTGTTGAGTTAATCCAACTGCTCTGATCCTGATCTCAGCTTACTGTCTTCTTGTGCATATCACATTTCATGTACCCCTTTTCATGATACAGTTAACTATGTCTATAGCAAAGCGCTGTTGAATTCTTGATTGGTCAGAAGGTGTTGGTTAATTTTCTATAACAGCAGCTCTGGCAATAGTTCTGGCCATAAATCAAATCACACGATTATATAAATGCACTCGTTCTAATATGTTATTATTTCTATAGAAACAACTTACAGACAAGTTTTTTTTTTATAGCTGCTATAATGTAAGTGATAACAGGAACTAGCTTCTTTCAAAAAATATCCCACAACAATAACTATAACTATAAAGTACTATATAGTACTCCGTGGTGTTCTTTAATAACTAAAAATTGTACATGTTAGCAAATTGCTGTAGTTTAAGTGGAATAAAATGCTTCAAAACATCTGTTATTGTAAAATAGTCAGCTGTGGCATGGTAATAGTTTCATCACACCACCCCATCACTGATTACTTACATTTAAGAGCATGACATGGAGTGTGTTATACATTAGGAGACAACAATTAAATGAAATGATAGATGAAATATTTGCCATTATTATGTTTGTTGGTAAAATTGGTAGTTTGTTTGCTATAAGAAGGAATTACTTCTTGTCAAACTTTGCACGTGCAAAATGAAAAGATAAGACTCGCAAGACCTAGACAAGTCCTAGTACAAATGCAAATAATTCCGAAACAAGTCCAAGTCAATAGAGAATACATCTGGATACCAGACTTTTCCTATGGTCCTAATACCAAGTAGAACCTCTTTAGAATGTTAGAACCCTTAACTAATCATAGAACTCTTGAAGATTTCTGGATATTCAGACAGATATCAGTTACATTTCAGCTACTTAGTTTGTGAGAAAATCAGATTTTTCTCAGTTGTAAATAATGTATTATTCAACAGTAAGATTCGACTGGATAACATTTTGAATTCCTTTTTGAAACAAAAGGAGTTCTCAGTAGTGAATTGAGACCTTTACACCCTACACTTTCTCTCCCTTGGGTCAGCATCGTTTGCTCAGAATCCCCCCCCAAAAAACCTCCACCCAGGCTTGTGAAATAAGACAGGCTTTAAGGACCACAGCGACTGTATTAACAGTGTTCTTTCTTTGATGTGCTGAGGTCAAGTGAGAACACAGCAGGTTTTATTTTTGTTGCATGCTGGTTACATAAATGAGATTATATTATTAATGAACAAAACTACATTCTGAAGAGAGAGCTTTAACATCTACATAATAATAATTTTTAAAACTCTTTTTTGTTATAATGAGGCACATTCAAAGCTGTACAGTATGTCTTGCATGGCTAATTACAGGGATGTGAATTTTCTCTAGTCCTTTGCAATTTAGTAAGGAAAATCCCCAAGGATTTTGTTTGAAGCCCAGAAATAGGCCATATCTTCCTTATTAAATCTGACACAAGCATTAAGAGGGATTCAAAAAAAAAAAAAAAAGATCGTAAAATAAGTGTGGTAAATTCGTAACATCATCATGCTTATCAGGGCATGTGTCACGTATTCCTCGTATTGAAGGTAGGACGGATGCAAATGCAGGTAAGAGTTTAATGAGAGATAGACAGGCAGACAAATCCAAAACACGAGACAATAGCAAGGTCAAGGAACAGGCAAAGGATCAGGCGATTGGGAAACAGGCATAAACAGGGCAAGGCTAGAATCAAGAACGAGAAACGAGGAACAGGGTAATATCGCTTGGTACAGTGGTAAAACTAAATTCTACAACTAGATATTGTAGAAAACAATTTCAATATACTGTGGAGTGAGTGTGTGAAATTGGATACAGGTGTGCGTGATTAGAATGAATGAATGTTCTGGGAAATGCAGTCCATGGCGGCCATGTTTGTAGGCCGCAGTGCAGGATGGGAAATGTAGTCACTGGTTTGCTGAGATATGACAGCATGAGTTTTTTGTTTTTGTTTTTAAATAATAAATAAACATTAAGGTTATTTCAGGTTATACTACAGCACTGTTAAATTTTCGAATCAGAAGGCGTTCTGGTGAAGAATGAAGATGTATAGCTGCTATATATAAGTGATAACAGGAACTAACTTGTTTTGCAGATGTTCCATAACATTAAATGTTATCATGAACGGTTTAAAAAATCCTGACATGTTGTTCATTGTGGTATAAGAGAAATAACACACTGTTATAGGAAAATAATCCAATTAGACACCACCTATCGTGTGTTATTGTAGCAAGCTGGCTTGATTGACATTTGACTGATGCCTTGCTTCTGTTTTAAAACTTGATGCTTGAACTCTCCCAGGTTTTCATTTCTTGTTCTCTTCAATCTGCCAATGAACCTTGAGGGTGTTTGCATACTTTTTTGGCCAGGTAAACCCAGAGCGGCCCGAGAGCACTCCAGACGGTATGCAGTAATGCCCATTGACAAATATGTCAGGGTCGCTGAAGCTTGCTGAGTGGTGATGGATATCGTGCTGAGGGTTTGGGTAGGTGTTTGTGTGTGTGTGTGTGTGTGTGTGTGTGTGTGTAGGTGTGAGGTGGTTGCGTGGGTGTGCTACATGAGGAATGAAGGGCACATGCTGTTCTGTTCTTCTGTTGCTGCTCTTTTATTGTGTTTTTTTTTTTTCGTTTGAGATTTTAAAAATGCGCTCTATAATTTAGCACAGCTTTTCCAAATTCTTCACCACACAGCAGTTGATATAAGCAGTTATCTGGCTTTTGTTACAGGGAAAAATGTAGTGAAATTATGGAGCAATCGTACACTTTCCTAATGGTAATTGTAGCTAGCTCCCCAGTGTTCAGATCACTGTTATTGAGCAGTCACTAGCAACCACTGAGACCCTGTGTCCTAGCTGGTTGAGCTAATCAGCATCTAATAACAGGCTTTTTTAGAACGAGGAAAATGACCACATTTCATGTAGTTTACATTGATAATCAGTGCAATCCAGGCTCATGTAGAAAACAAGCTCACACAAACATTCCTCAAAGTGAGTTTGAAGTAATAAAGATATATTGTTCTGTTCGTTAGCATGTTCTGTTTATGGTTTACCATTGTCACTACTGCATTTGTAGCTGTAACGTAAATTTTTCGTAATCCTATACCATCCTCCTATTGGTGTGTTTAGACAAGCATCGTAGCATTTTAATACAAAATGTCTGACCCTGAAACTTTAGTGTCTGCCATCTTTGGATGCAAAATTGGCCACCAGTGAGCGATTTTTGTCTGAGACAGCAAAATTGTCCTGAAAATCTTACATTGTAAAGCCAGCTTTAGGCACTGTGCCTTTAAAAAATAATGTGAAACTAAGATTTCTGACCAAAACTTCAGTTTTGTGAGGGAAGGACTTTTTATTTTATTTTATCCATCGTTATTTGACTAGTTTGTGAAACGTTGGTCTTCTTAAACAAACATTGGTGCTTAGCCTGAGGTTGATTGTAGAGGACGACTCACCTCCCAAAGCACTGCCAATTCAGATGACTAACAAAATTCCAACGTAGGAAAAAGATTAAGGAGTGCATCCATTTTATTTGAGCCTCAACATCCAGACAGAAATGGAGGTGGCAACTCAATGCTTAGACTCCACATCATGAGCATCTTGAGGAACTCGGGGGCAAGGCGGCGGTGTATGTAACTTACCTTAATATTTTTTGTTTGGCTTCAATTTTACCATGACATAATAATGAAAAATCAGAGGCGGGGGAAAAAGTCGTAATTTAGTGGAAGATTACATACAAAGAATTTAGTCTTTTAAGTGACTGATGAATGATGTACAATAGGACCATGGATACAAGCTAACAAGGTAAGATAAAGGTCAGGTTTGATTGCAGGTTGCCTTTGTTCTTCATTTTGCTGCTCCCATTAGGGATCACAACTATGGATCATTGGTCTGCATATTTTATTTGGTACAGGTTTTATGCCGGATGCCCTTCCTGACACTTGGGACTAGCACTGAGTGCAACCAAGTGGTTTGGTTGGTTCCCTGCCCAGGAATTGAACCTGGGCCACAGCAGTGAGAACATGGGATCCTTAGCCGCTGGACCACCAGTGAAGGTTGATTGCAAGTTGCCACTGAAAATCTAAAGGCAGGTTGAGGATGAGTGGGGCATGTTCTCATCAAGTCACTAACTTAAGGCTGTATATCTGTAGCAAATATGGCCGCCGTCATAGAATTTGGCTGATTTGATAGCGCATTCTATGCTAGCTAATCATTATATTAGCACAGATGCTCATGGTAACAAAGTAAAGCACACAAGCAGCTCTAGACCAGCTAAGCTAAGCACATTGTGTGACCAGAATAATAGATCTGTTGTTTATTCAGATGCCAACATGAACGACTGCATTATTTGTTACCCGCCTCTCCCTATCAATGATGCCGACGATGAAATCCATGCGCCCTTACAGCATTACTGTAAAATGCAACACGAGATACAGAGCATCTAAATTATTTATGAAGGAGGGATGAGGGCATTCAAAGAGAAAAAGAGAGGAGATGAAAGAGGCAAGGGTGAGCCAGTTCAGATCATAACACATGGTTTAATAGGGATTTATGACTGTTAATTACCTTCTATTAAGCCACGACACTGTTGAATTCTCCATTCTGATTGGTCTGATAATAAGATTTATATTAATGTGCTCGTTCTGAGATGTTATTTTTTGTGTAGTAACAGCTAACACTGGGAATTCTCTAACACTTGCTCTGTAAGGAGATGTTTCTTTTGTTTTTGTTTTTTTTGGAAGGAATCTCCAGTGTTGATGCTTTACGCTTTAGGAAAGTTTCTCAGTAACATGACAACTTGTTTTGCTGATTTTTCCCCGCACAACATTAAATGTAACTATAAATGTGGCTGCATTAGATGGCAGAAGGATGCTCTATAAATGAACACTTATTACCAATATTAATGCAAGAAGAATTCTGATAATGATGATTACTGCTGAACCAGCATGATGTGCAAGTTTGCCAGTGCAGTGTGCATCCCTAGGGCACTCTGCCAAATCTCTTCCCATCAGCCCTCCTTCTGCACGTCACATCACCTGTCCAGTTTCAGGATGCAAGGTGACTTCGTCCCCATGGCTCAGGAATGACAGCTTGAGCTCTGGGTCTGAGACCCTCATGGAAAAATCGGCTCTATTTTCCTCCATGGGCACTTTTTCTGCTTGGTGTCCCAGGATTGAATGGAGACAGTTGACTTCCTTTCAGTAATAATGGATTATGCTGGGTCTCTGTCAGACCTTGTTCCTGTGATGCGGATCACTACATTATCGCTCCGAATTGAAGTGACAGTCGCTCTAACGTCGGTGGCTGGTTGCAATCTTTTTTGTGCGGAATGCTTGCTGTCTGTATCACAGTGGTCACCAACCCTCTTCCTTGAGATCTAACTTCCTGCAGGTTTAATCTCCAACCAAAATCTAACACAGCTGTTTTAGTTGATCAAGAACTTCTTAAGGCAATGAGTAGATGGTCAGGTGGACACGATTATGGTTGGAGCTAAAGTCTTCAGGTCTCCAAGAACAGGGTTGGTTACCCTTGCTGTATCCGACTTTTCCCTTGACTTTTTGGCCTACATTGAGAAACAGGGCTGCATTGGATCATCAGGCTTTGAGCTGAAGTCATGAGCCGGGTCTCATGACTTGCTATAGTGAATGGTGCATTAGGTAAGGTTAGGTAGGTCTCCACTGGTGTATCATCCCTATAGTAAACATGTTGCAATCTTAGACTAGTTAGGTAGTAGCTAGTATTTTGCACTGCATCCTCCTTGATCTAAGGGGTTCCAATGTTCCAGTGCTGTACCACTTTGAAAGAGGTTCCCGATTCATTCCCCTGAACTTGGTTGTGGGAAATAGAAAGGGAAGCGTGACAAGCCTTTTTCATGAATCTAACCGTTGTGTTTCTTCTTTAGAAACTTTTCTCTCAAACTAGCCACTTCTTGCTATTTCGACTAAAGCTAATGAATCAGAACAGTCAATCAATGTATAGAATAGGGGCAAAAAAGGATGCTTTTGTGTGTGTTTTTTTTAGACCCCCTGGAGCTTTTTATGGTGCTGATACTCAGGCGTCTTACTGAGATAAAAAGAAAGGAGCGTGGTGTCAAACAAAGCTGTTCACCTGTCTGTTTCTCCTGCTACTTTATCTTTATCCAGGCTACCTTCAGGCTTCGCAGCATCTATTTTGGCCTCTTCATGCTATCAAAACCTGTTGAACTGTGGCCTTTTCTTGTTCAAACACAGCAAGGCACACCTCTGACCGCTCTCTTCTTTCGTTTCACCTTTCTGCTGCATCTAGTCCGACACTTGCTCATGTTTTTCTTTTCCCCCATTTTTCTTCTCTTCTTCTGAGACACACCGTCCTCCATGTGTCAGCTTGAAGATGTGGGCGGTGAGAGAGAGGGAGCGAGATCTGTCTGAGAGCTTCATATTGACTCATATTGACATCTGCCACCGTGTCTGCGCTGTGCTGCTTTTGCCGGAAGAGAGCCGAGGGCATAAGCGTGCTAGCAAACTAACAGGCCAGCGAATGCGGACTCTCATGCCTTGTGCAGATTGCATGAACAAATACCAGGTGGTCCAGTGCAAAAGAATGAGATGACAAAGAGGCCGAGCTATGTGGATGGAGGCTGTGAATGAATAAACCCACGGAAGTAGCCATTAGCATTAGCCGATGTACGAGTAAAGCTTAAGTTTGTATTCAGACATTAATCTGACTCGTCAGAAGTCGATTAATTCTCGGACTTGCATGGTGGACATTCCATATAAACTGAATATAAAAAATGTGTAATTGTTGATCTGGAGAAGTTTTTATATAGCATTATAAAGACACAGGTTGTTTCTTGGTAAAACCATTTTTTTTTGCTTTTTATGAAAGAAAAAGCGAGACCGATGAGGGAACGATTGTTTATAGATCAGTCTGTACAGGGTTTTGCGGATTTGTGATTGTTACAGCCTCTTTTGTGCTTTTTTGCCCAGATTGTTTTGCACAGACTTTCTCGGTGATGTTTGTTGGTAAGTGAGACCTTTTAGCTGTACTCATGTTCGACATATGTGAATCGAAGAGGGCTTTGGCTGCATGCGTGTTGTGATGACATCACATGACGCGTCTTGGCCCAAATCTGTGGAAAATATGCGGTAATTTTTTAAAATTGTAAGCGCCTCAGAATATTGGGGTGTTTTCTTGATTTTGCGTTAAATTCTGTGATCACAAAATCCTGGAGGGACTGAAAGATGCTATAATGTTAATAATAATAAGAGCTTTCTTCATGGGTGTTCCACAACATTAAATGTAACTATAAACAGATAAAAAGTATGATGTGTCATTCATTAGAAAACAAAAAAAAGTTAATGCTGTTGTATTTGGGGATTTAAAGCATCAGGATGTGCTATAAAAGGAAAATCAACTTTGAAACAGTCACTCCGCTTCATCACATCATCTTGTTGTTGATTACTTTCTTATAATAGCTTGCCCTCAAGTGTAAGGAGCTGATTGGAATCATTACAAAGAGTGAGACTTTGATTGTGAAAGCACCTGGTTGCCATTTGGTGGTGTTTTTTCCCCCACCTCTGAAACCTTAAAGAGCACTCCACAGCACACACAAAACAATAATCAAACAATCACAACGATGACATGATTACAGGAATGGGAATGTTCTTCTCTGAAGCTGTCAATACGCTGTACGACTGATGAAAAGACTAACAGAACTTCTCACACTGAGAGTGCTCTTTTGTTTTTTTGGGGGGTTTTTTTAGGATCAGTTTGCGGTGTCATAATATCTTAATTAGCATAACCTGAAACTAGCGCTAGGACTTTTTGTGATGCAGACCACTGTATGCTAATGTATTATCCAATTTACCTGCTCTGAGAATCTCAAATGTCCTTATGTCCGTCCGTGTCGACAACTCCGGAGGTTTTCCCATGTTAGCCTTGTTAAGACATGGTGCTCGGGGATACTGGGCTTCCATCCGCTTGTGAATTCGCTCTATGCTGCCGATCATCCGCTAATCATCATTAAAACTTTGACTGGGAGATAATTAGCTGGAAGTGCTCTCCTGATTTCAATTGCTTTCCTCAACTATTTCCACCTCAGACTGACAGGTGATGGTTTCATGGTATCGGGATATTGACAGGCAGATAGAGCAAGATTCTTTGATGGACTATTGCAGGGTATATTTCCTGTACGTAATGAAACATCCATTTACACTTGAGATCATAAGTTTACATACAACTTGCAGAATCTGCAAAATGCTAATAATTAAAAAAAGATTGATCATAAAGATTGCATTTTGTTTGTTATTTAGAATTGCCCTGAATAAGCTATTTCACATAACAGATGTTTACATATAGTCCACAAGGCACAATAATAACTGAATTTACACAAATGAACCAGTTCAAAAGTTTACATACCCTTGATCCTTAGTACTGTATGTCATTACCTGGATGTTACCAGCGACTGTGTTTATGTTTTGTGATAGTTGTTCATAAGTCCCTTGTTTGTCCTGAGCAGTTAAACTGCCCATTGTTCTTCAGAAAAATCCTCCAGGTCCTACACATTCTTTGCTTTTCCAGCAACTTCTGCATATTTGAGCCCTTTCCAGCAGTGACTATATGATGTTCAGATCCATCTTTTCACACTGAGGACAACTGAGGGACTCGTATGCAACTGTTACAAAAGGTGCAAACATTCACTGATTCTCGAGAAGTCAACACGATACATTAAGAGCCA